>NC_138303.1:21840000-21970000 GCF_965601325.2 Salmo salar | reverse complement strand
TGCTGCGGTGAGGTCTGATGATGTGTGTGGTACGTGTCTGTGTGAGGGTTAGTTTCCACGGTGATGGATACGTGAGGTCATCTCCATAGCAATAGATATGTGGGGGTGTCGGCCCCAAGCCAAGGTCTTGGAGCTAGAACAAGACAGGAGTGATGGCAGCCACCCAGACAGGAAATCGAAGAGGAGCACACAGGGAGGGAAGAAGAGTGCAATTTCAACATCCAAATTACCTCTGGATGGAAGAGGGAAAATAGAACACCAATAACAGCACCACGGTCTTGGGACGGAGGAGGGGGGGGTAAGGGGGGGATGGAGGAGGAGGGGAAGGAGGAGGAGGGGGGAGGAGGGGGGGTAAGGGGGGGATGGAGGAGGAGGGGAAGGAGGAGGAGGGGGGAGGAGGAGGGATGAGGAGGGGGGGGGAAAGGAGGAGGAGGGGGGAGGAGGAGGGATGAGGAGGGGGGGGGAGGAGGAGGAGGGGGAGGAGGAGGGATGAGGAGGGGGGGGAGGAGGGAAAGGAGGAGGAGGGGGGAGGAGGAGGGGGGGGGAGGAGGGATGAGGAGGAGGGGGGAGGAGGAGGGGGTGGGAGGAGGGATCAGGAGGAGGGGGGCGGAGGAGGGAAAGGAGGAGAAGGAGGAGGAGGGGAAGGAGGAGGAGGGGGGGAGGAGGAGGGGGGGGGGGGGAGGGATGAGGAGGAGAAGGAGGAGGAGGGGAAACACCCCTCAAACAACAATCACAAAAAATATGAGATTTTTTGTTTTTAATTGCAAAGAAGATACGAATGGATTATTGAAAACAGAATGTCTTCTGTAATGAAACTATGAGGAGTAAATAATAATCAATAATATGTTTTTCAAAGCTATTCATCACATAAAGAATCTCAAAGCGCTTTATTAAAGCAACCCCCCAAAAATACACTACTACCAAAATGGATCATCCACTTGGATGATGCTACAGCAGTTATGAGGTGCCAGAAATCACACCACATTTCTCTCTACGATCCTCATCGCTGCACAGCTCTGCCGTCTTGCTTTCAGGCTTCTCTCCATCTTCAACCTCTGGACACTGGCTGAGTAGTCAAAATGGTGGCTGTGTAAGGACCTACCTGCACAGTGCACACACACAGTGCACAAACACAAATGCACATGAATAGGCATCACCGATTCCGCAGTATAGATTGCATACAAACCTATTCTATGGTGTCTTCACAGAAACTGAGTGCTGATTTAGTGTAGAAGTGGTTTTCCTTTTCACTTAACAAAACGCTTCTTAGTTCTATAACAAGAGTGATGCTCGCTCTCACCACAAAATATTGATTTGATGTTGAAACACATTCTGGAACAGAACTGGAACTGGCTCTTTCTCTCTGTTCTCCCCCTCTTTCTTTCTCCTCTCAGAAAAGAAATGCCATGAAACTGGTTTAGTTTATTTTCTCTCTAAACATACAGTTGAAGTCAGAAGTTTACATACTCCTTAGCTAAATACATTTAAACTCAGTTTTTCACAATTCCTGACATTTAATCCTAGTAAAAATTCCCTGTCTTAGGTCAGTTAGGATCACCACTTTATTTTAAGAATGTAAAATGTCCGAAGAATAGTAGAGAAAATTATTTATTTCAGATTCTATTACTTTCATCACATTCCCAGTGGGTCAGAAGTTTACATACACTCAATTAGTATTTGGTAGCAATGCCTTTAAATTGTTTAACTTGGGTCAAACGTTTCAGGTAGCCTTCCACAAGCTTCCCACAATAAGTTGGTTGATTTTGTCCCATTCCTCCTTACAGAGCTGGTGTAACTGAGTCAGGTTTGTAGGCCTCCTTGCTCGCACACGCTTTTTCAGTTCTGCCCACAAATGTTCTTTGAGATTGAGGTCAGGGCTTTGTGATGGCCACTCCAATACCTTGACTTTGTTGTCCTTAAGCCATCTTGCCACAACTTTGGAAGTATGCTTGGGGTCATTGTCCATTTGGAAGACCCATTTGCGACCAAGCTTTAACTTCCTGACTGATGTCTTGATATGTTGCTTCAATATATCTACATAATGTTCCTTCCTCATGATGCCATTTTGTGAAGTGCACCAGTCCCTCCTGTAGCAAGCACCCCCACAACATGATGCTGCCACCCCCGTGCTTCACGGTTGGGATGGTGTTCTTTGGCTTGCAAGCCTCCCCATTTTTCCTCCAAACATATTGATGGTCATTATGGCCAAACAGTTCTATTTCTGTTTCATCAGACCATTTCTCCAAAATGTATGATTTTTGTCCCCATGTGCAGTTGCAAACGATAGTCTGGCTTTTTTATGGCGGTTTTGGAGCAGTGGCTTTTTCCTTGCTGAGCGGCCTTTCAGGTTGTGTTGATATAGGACTCCTTTTACTGTGGATATAGATACTTTTGTACCTGTTTCCTCCAGTATCTTCACAACGTCCTTTGCTGTTGTTCTGGGATTAATTTGCCATGGCATCGTTTTCTGGAATTTTCCAAGCTGTTTAAAGGCACAGTCAACTTAGTGTATGTAAACTTCCAACCCACTGGAATTAAGATACAGTGAATTATAAGTGAAATAATCTGTCTATAAACAATTGTTGGCTCTGTTGCGGAAAGTCTGATACATGTTTGATAGTGTATTGCTGCTGTATTGTTTGTCCTTCATGTTCTAATACTTTAATGTTATCCCTTCCTTGTGTTTTTTTGCAATAAATAATAAAAAATGAAAAATATTTAATAAAAAAGAATTGTTGGAAAAAGTACTTGTGTCATGCACAAAGTAGATGTCCTAACTGACTTGCCAAAACTATAGTTTGTTAACAAGAAATTTGTGGAGTGGTTAAAAAACTAGTTTTAATGACTCCAAGCTAAGTGTATGTAAACTTCCGACTTCAACTGTATATCAAATAGTATTTTCTCTATTTATTTGGTGTGAAAGTGTCCTCGTTCTATATAATAGTATTATTTCCCAGTGTGATTTGTGTGCGGTAGGTTCCAGGCCCTGCACTAGCACTGCAGTTTGTGACAGATGGTGTGTAAGTCCTCTACAGTGTCTGGCACAGACAGAAGCCTGCTCTCTCTCTCTATCCTACAGCATGCCAACCACTACTACTACTGCATTAGAGCCTGCTAACTCTCCCTCCCTCCCTCCCTCCCTCTCTCTCTCTCTCTCTCTCCCTCCCTCCCTCTCTCTGGAGTGTGGAGTGGTTGAAAAACAAGTTTTAATGACTCCAACCTAAGTGTATGTAAACTTCCAACTTCAACTGTATATGTGGATATGTTGAGAAATTTGAACAAACACAATTTTAGAAAATTCCTCAAATGTACTCAATTTCAAGAACACATGAACTCAACATCTCAGCTTCTGAGGAACAAAATATTCCCTGAGTTCCAGTGAAAATAGTTCTCGCCACCGCTCTCTCTACCCTCTTTCCCAGGACTCCCTCTCTGTTCACCCTCCCCTTCTCTCTCGCTCTGATAATGTCGATCAGTGGTTCCCCAACTGTCGGGTGATAGGGGTCAGCAATTCTATACATTTTGCCATGTCTGTGTATTCAATTGACATTTGCCTGACTTAAACATTACAATCACAAAAAACCTAGCTTAAAAACACGCACCCCCCCATAAATAAAAAATATAACTATAATAATAATAATAGAATAATAGAAGAATGCACAAGGTGAAATTTCTAAATAGGGTAGTGCATCACCAGTTCCTCTTGTCATGCCAGTCATTACGTTCTGTACATTAGATAGATATTTACAACAGAAATGTCCAGATCAACTAGCCCATGTCAGCTAACATTTTTCAGCTAGGTTTTTTTAGCCCATAGATTTTATTGTAATGTTTAAGTCACTCAAATATTACTTGAATATACAGACATGGCAAAATGTATAGAATTGCAGGAAATAAGTTTCAAATCTGCAAAAGGTTCTCTCAGCCAAGAAGGGAGTGAATAGTTTTTGTCATGAACAGTGCTTGTGCCCATAGAAAAAGACTTGGCACGCGTGCACGCAGGGGAGGTGCAGGATGTTCCCCATCGCTGGAAGCGGGGCCTGAGTGAAAAAGTTTGGGAACCCCCTGATGCAGATGACAGTGAGAGTGGTTCATTAGCAGGCCTGGTGTTGCTGTGTTGAATCATTAAGTCCATAAAGCCACTGAGCTGATTGCCTCATCGCACACTAAATAGACTTCCAATCAATTAACACAGCAATTAAAACCTCCAATCTGCTGATACAGGAGAATTCACACACAACTAGACATGTGAATGTATGTCCACACACGCGCACACACCAACAAACAAACACCTGAACAGACAATATTTACGAATGTCTCTCTCAAACAAAATGTATGACAGTGTGATGGGGGAGGACAGGAGGGAGAAGGGCTGATAATGATGTGGAAAGAACCCAGTTTCCTGTGGGAGGAAGGCACGAATGGCATTGTATTGTTGTTCCTATAAACAAGGGAATCACCGCTCTATCATAATCACCCGTTCCCTCATCCCACAGATAAAATAGAGGACGAGAGCACTTGCCACATTTAAACAGTTCTGTTTCACAAAGGCAAACACAAGACTGTACAGAAGAGAACATGGGGTTGAGCTAGGAGGACACATGATGTAGTGTCCGGGCATATCTGTATGGTTAACACACACACATTTCTACAACAAATAAATAAATCTCCTGGGATAAGGGAACAAAGCATACTGAATCTGTGTGTTACACTATACGCTGTGCATGATGAGATGTGTGAGCTGCAGGGTATTACATGTTAAAAGTGTTTTCAAACATGAGTCCCATTTCATAAGGTGTGTCGAACTAAACTCCCACTTCTACACACACACACACACACACACACACACACACACACCACACACACACACACACACACACACACACACACACACACACACACACACACACACACATACACACACACACATACACAAACATCATCCACCCAAAAAACACACACCATTTCCTCTTGTTTCCATGGCAACTGGCCTGAGTGTGGTGGGCACGCGAAGCGGTGGCCGGTATCGACTGAGAGGAGGAGCGGTCTGTCACCTTCCTCTGAAAGTGAGAGAGAGAGAGATAGTGAGAGAGGGAGAGAGAAAGAGAGAGAGAGAGATAGACAGGAGGTACAGCGCTATTCTGCACACACACACACACACACTCACACTCACAAACACGCTCACGCACACACACACAAACACACACACATGCACACACTTCCCCCTCACACGTGTCCTCTTTATCCTTTTACAAGAAAGGGTTGAACTGTGGTAAACAAGGATGGACGGGTGAAGGTAATAGAATAGCAACCTGAGGTGAAAGCATATCTGATCATCAGCCCATCAGCATGGAAGACAGTATACACTCAGACCAGACTACACAAGCCCTTTACATCCTCTGTCCCATCTCCTGTCTCAATTTCTTCACACTTCATATATTCCTCTGGCTGTCTTGGTCCTGGGTCAATCCCTGGGAGGCCAACCTGTCCTTGGATGCAGGGCAAGGATAACAGCAGAACACCTTATGACCTTAATTTCACCTGCCTGTTCCTCTCAGCCAGGCAGTATGTGTGTGTCACTGTGTGTATGTGTTTGTCAGTATGTGTTTGTGTATGTGTTTGTGTATGTGTGTGTGTGTGTGTGTGTGTGTGTCTGTGTTTGTCAGTATGTGTGTGTGTGTGTGTGTGTTTGTCAGTGTGTGTGTGTGTGTTTGTCAGTATGTGTGTGTGTGTGTGTGTTTGTCAGTATGTGTGTGTGTGTGTGTGTGTGTGTGTGTGTGTGTGTGTGTGTGTGTGTGTGTGTGTGTGTGTGTGTGTGTGTGTGTGTGTGTGTGTGTGTGTTAAAGGGGGGGGGGGGGGGGGGGAATCAGCAGCTGCTGCTTGGCACGCGCCACACACTCAGACAACCCTGTTCACCCCCAAATCCCCCAGTCTCCCAGACTGGGTTTAGAAGGAGGGGGTAGGGAGAAGAGGGAGGGGTTATGAGAGAGGGATGAAGGGATAAACAGAGGGAGGGGGAGGGAGGGCAGGTGTGGGGAAAACAACCGTCTTTTCCTCATCATTAGATATTACTATGAGTAGGACCAGACAGCACAGCCAGCCCCCTGCAGTGGGGGAAGTTTTCTTATGGAGATGACATGTATTAGTGAGTCAGTTTAAACATGAGCTATCCATCCTAAGATGTCAGTCTGCACCAGCCGGATAGGGGGTTGGGTGTGTGTGTGTGCGTGTGTGTGTATGAGACTATGACGTAGCAGACAGACGTGGCAGACACACCACCTTGCCTTATAAGACACCCGCTGTTGTTGGTGACCCCTGACCTTAACCAACCTTGACCCCAACAGAAGGCAGCTGATTATTCAACAAAGACTGACAACACAGCATGACAGATCCTAACCCCAATCCCTAACCCTAACCCCACTATTTACACCCCCACCCAAGAAACCCCCAAACACAGGCTGCAATATGAACAAACACATTGACACATGAAACGCTACAGTAATCAATCAAAAACAGAAACCCAGCACCATAAAATAATGGATATGCAAACAGAACACCAAAGATTATGTAAATGTCTTTTTTTTAGTTCAGTAATTTTAGAAAAATCATCGCTAGATGTTTGTTCTAGAAATGAATGGGAGATTTTAATATGAGCTCCAGGTATGCTGTGGACTTTAGAGCATATTCCTTCAAATGTCAGTCTCAGAGATTAGAAGCAGAAGAAATGTTCATCTTTCTCAAAACGTAGAATTTCATCCATTTATTCCCCGCTATAGCTTTCTCAATGCATTAGGTACAAATGTGTATTTCTGATTCTGCATTTGTTGTGCAGTGACTGGAAGGATCTCTGTTCAGAGAAGGCTGTTCTCTTTCTCTCCTCAGGTATACAATAATACAAAAAATGCCTTTTATTCTGTTTTACTGAGGCATTTTCAATAGAAAATTCTTGACATGTTCAAATGTTGAATTATCTTTTTATTGTTGTGCTTGTTTTTTTGACAATCTGCTTTGTGACATTTTCCAACTGATATCAAGCATCCAAACATCAATGGTCATTTTTTTCAAATGAGAACTGTTCAGATTGCAGCAAGTTCTCCAGGATTTCCTTCATGTAAATGTTCACATCCTTTTATTATTGCTTTACATTCATATATATATACATTTGAAGTCGGAAGTTTACATACACCTTAGCGTCAGTTAGGATCACCACTTTATGTTAAGAATGTGAAATGTCAGAATAATAGTAGAGAGAATGATTTATTTCAGCTTTTATTTCTTTCATCACATTCCGAGTGGGTCAGAAGTTTACATACAATCAATTAGTATTTGGTAGCATTGCCTTTCAATTGTTTAACTTGAGTCAAATTTTTCGGGTCGCCTTCCACAAGCTTCCCACAATAAGTTGGGTGAATTTTAGCCCATTCCTCCTGCAGAGCTGGTGTAACTGAGTCATGTTTGTAGGCCTCCATGCTCGCACCCGCTTTTTCAGTTCTGCCCACAAATGATCGATAGGATTGAGGTCAGGGCTTTGTGATGGCCACTCCAATACCTTGACTTTTGTTGTCCTTAAGCCATTTTGCCACAACTTTGGAAGTATGCTTGGTGTCATTGTCCATTTGGAAGACCCATTTGCGACCAAGCTTTAACTTCCTGACTGATGTCTTGAGATGTTGCCTCAATATATCCACATAATTTTCCCTCTTCATGATGCCATCTATTTTGTGAGGTGCACCAGTCCCTCCTGCAGCAAAGCACCAGCACAACATGATGCTGCCACCCCGTGCCTCACGGTTGGGATGGTGTTCTTCGGTTTGTAAGCCTAATAACGATGGTCATTATGGCCAAACAGTTCTATTTCTGTTTCATCAGACCAGAGGGCATTTCTCCAAAAAGTACAATCTGTGTCCCCATGTGCAGTTGCAAACCGTAGTCTGGCTTTTTTTATGGTTATTTTGGAGCAGTGGCTTATTCCTTGCTGAGCGGCCTTTCAGGTTATGTCGATATTGGACTCGTTTTACTGTGGATATAGATACTTTTGTACCTGTTTCCTCCAGCATCTTCACAAGGTTCTTTGCTGTTGTTCTGGGATTGATTTGCACTTTTCGCACCAAAGTACATTCATCTCTACGAGACAGAACGCGTCTCCTTCCTGAGCAGTATGACGGCTGCGTGGTCCCATGGTGTTTATACTTGCGTACTATTGTTTGTACAGATGAACGTGGTACCTTCAGGCGTTTGGAAATTGCACCCAAGAATGAACCAGACTCATGGAGGTCCAATTTTTTTCTGAGGTCTTGGCTGATTTCTTTTGATTTTTCCATGATGTCAAGCAAAGAGGCACTGAGTTTGAAGGTAGACCTTGAAATACATCCACAGGTACACCTCCAATTGACTCAAACGATGTCAATTAGCCTATCAGAAGCTTCTAAAGCCATGACATCATTTTCTGGAATTTTCCAAGCTGTTTAAAGGCACAGTCAACTTAGTGTATGTAAACTTCTGAGCCACTGGAATTGTGATAAAGGGAAGTATAAGTGAAATAATCTGTCTGTAAACAATTGTTGGAAAAAGTACTTGTGTCATGCACAAAGTAGATGTCCTAACTGACTTGCCAAAACTATAGTTTGTTAACAAGAAATTTGTGGAGTGGTTGAAAAAACTAGTTTTAATGACTCCAAGCTAAGTGTATGTAAACTTCCGACTTCAACTGTATATCAAATAGTATTTTCTCTATTTATTTGGTGTGAAAGTGTCCTCGTTCTATATAATAGTATTATTTCCCAGTGTGATTTGTGTGCGGTAGGTTCCAGGCCCTGCACTAGCACTGCAGTTTGTGACAGATGGTGTGTAAGTCCTCTACAGTGTCTGGCACAGACAGAAGCCTGCTCTCTCTCTATCCTACAGCATGCCAACCACTACTACTACTGCATTAGAGCCTGCTAACCCTCCCTCCCTCCCTCCCTCCCTTCCTCTCTCTCCTCTCTCTCCCTCTCTCTGTCCCTCTCTCCCTCCCTCCCTCCCTCCATCTCTCTCTCTCTTCCTCTCTCTCTCTCTCTCTCCCCCTCTCTCTCTCTCTCTCTCTTTCTCTCTCTCTCCCTCTACCTCTCTCTCCCTCTCTCTCTCCCTCTCTCTTGCTCTCTCTCCCTCTCTCCCCCCTGTCTCCCTCTCTCCCTCTCTCTCTCCCTTTCTCTCTCTCTCTCTCGCTTACTCTCTCTCCCTCTCTCTCAGTCTCCCTCTCCCTCTCTCCCTCTCTCTGTCATTCTGTCCTAGCTCAGAGGGAGAGGGAGAGGGAGAGAGAGAGGGAGAGAGTTAGATAGAGAGAGACAGAGGGACAGAAAGTCAGAGAGAGAGAGAGAGAGAGAGAGAGAGAGAGAGAGAGAGAGAGAGAGAGAGAGAGAGAGAGAGAGAGAGAGAGAGAGCGAGAGAGAGAGAGGGTTCTCTGGAGTACATTCCTTCTCTCTGTTCTCTGTTAATCTTACACACATTGGGCTTCAAAGTCATTCTGTAAACTTTCGTATTTCATTGAACATGTGATGGAAATGATAAAAAGGAGGAGAGAGGGAGAAAGAGGGTGCACGAGAGGGTGCACGAGAGAGATGGAGAGAGAGAGATGGGGACAGAGAGAGAGGCGCTTTCACGCTTCTTAAAAACAGTCAGAATATTTCAAATTCATGAAAGTTTTCTTGGAAGAGAAGAAAAACTGATATTTTTCCATTTGATAAAAGCAGAAAATGCAATACCCAGCTGAGAGGCGCAGTACTAGTGAATTCTCTTTGGCAATGCTTTAGTAGCATAAACAGACAACTTCAAAAAGACATGGCAAAACTGATTTGAGTGACACATACCATGGGTGTTTTGTAAATACGTTGGACATTATCCTCTCTTGACATTGACTAGATGGCTCTGTGTGTGTGTGTGTGTGTGTGTGTGTGTGTGTGTGTGTGTGCGTGTGTGTGTGTGCATGCCTATATGCATTTTGTCTAACCATATCCTAATATCTACCCATTTAAATATATATATATATACAGTACCAGTCAAAAGTTTGGAAACACCTACTCATTCAAGTGTTTGGAGAAAGACTAAGAAATAACACATATGGAATCATGTAGTAACCAAATAAGTGTTAAACAAATCAAAATATATTTCATATTTGAGATTCTTCAAAGTAGCCACCTTGATGACAGCTTTGCACACTCTTGGCCTTCTCTCAACCAGCTTCATGAAGTAGTCACCTGGAATACATTTCAATTAACAGGTGTGCCTTGTTAAAAATTAATTTGTGGAATTTCTTTCCTTCTTGATGTCTTTGAGCCAATCAGTTGTGTTGTGACAAGGTAGGGGTGGTATACAGAAGATAGCCCTATTTGGTAAAATACTAAGTCCATATTATGGCAAGAACAGCTCAAATAAGCAAAGACAAACAACAGTCCAGCATTACTTTTTGACATGAATGTCAGTCAATGCAGAACATTTCAAGAACTTTGAATGTTTCTTCAAGTGCAGTCGCAAAAATCATCAAACGCTATGATGAAACTGTCTCTCACGAGGACATTAGCAATGGACTTTAGACCGGCGGAAATCTGTCCTTTGGTCTGGTCTAATAAGTCCAAATTTGAGATTTTTGGTTCCATCCGCCGTGTCTTTGTGAGATGCAGAGTAGGTGAACGGATGATCTCTGTATGTGTGGTTCCCACCGTGAAGCATGGAGGAGGTGTGATGATGTGGGGGTGCTTTGCTGGTGACACTGTCTTTGATTTATTTAGAGTTCAAGGCACATTTAAACAGTATGGCTTCCTCAGCATTCTGCAGCAATTTGCCATCCCATATGGTTTGTGCTTAGTGGGACTATAATTTGATTTTCTACAGGACAATGACCCAACACACCTCCAGGCTGTGTAAGGGCTATTTGACCAAGAAGAAGAGTGATGGAGTGTTGCATCAGATGACCTGGCCTCCACAATCACCCCACCTCAACCTAATTGAGATGGTTTGGGATGAGTTGAACCACAGAGTGAAGGAAAAGCAGTACTCAGCATATGTGGGAACTCCTTCAAGACTGTTGGAAAAGCATTCCAGGGGACGCTGGTTGAGAGAATAGCAAGAGTGTGCAAAGATGTCATTTAAAAAAAAGGTTTTACCTTTTTTACCTTTATCTATCTAGGCAAGTCAGTTAAGAACAACTTTTTGTTTACAATGACGGCCTACCCCGGACGACACTGGGCCAATTGTGCGCCGCCCTATGGGACTCCCAATCACGGCTGGATGTGATACAGCCTGAATAATCTAAAATCTAAAATCTATTTTGATTTGTTTAACACTTTTTTGGTTACTACATGACTCCATATGTGTTATTTCATAGTTTTGGTCTCTTCACTAATATTCTACAATGTAAGATAATAGTAAAAATAAAGAAAAACCCTTGAATGAGTAGCTGTGTCCAAACTTTTGACTGGTACTCTATATACTTTTATTTCTACATGGTGGGCCACCATTGAGACCAGGGTCCCATTTTCAAGGGAGCCCTGTGAACATGAACACACTATACATAATATCTATACAATATATACAACAAGATGAATCAAAACATTTCTCTGTGTAACTAGGTGCTACATAAATCCAACGAGACAGACTTTGTTTTAGTCAATCCTCTTACACAGGCTGTTCCTAAAGATAATTAACCCTAGCAGAGAATTTAAAGTGAAAATAAATGACAGCCCACTGGGTTTGGATGGAGGGATGGATGGATGGAGAGAGGGAGGGACAGAGGGAGGGACGGATGGAGGGACGGATGGATGGACGGATGGATGGACGGAGGGAGGGAGGGAGGGAGGGAGGGAGGGAGGGAGGGAGGGAGGGAGGGAGGGAGGGAGGGAGGGAGGGAGGGAGGGAGGGAGGGAGGGAGGATGGAGGAATGGATGGATGGATGGATGGATGGATGGATGGATGGATGGATGGAGGAATGGAGGGAGGGAGGGAGACAAAGCCACAGGGTCCCGGCATCGACTCCTTATAACCACATTACAGTGGAAAGAACAAGCAGCAATGAGCAGAACTGTCATTAACCTCTGTAGCTGTAATAAATCAATGCCTGTAGACAGTGCACACTTTGTACATGCAAATTACCACAATTCAGCCCAATCTCCATCTAAAGGCCTTCGCCCGGTCGTCACGATGATAAATCACACCAGGGGGTGGTAGTTGCTGTGAGCGAGGAAGGGGGTAGTTGCTTTGAGACAGACACGCCAACCACAAACTCTTCTAATGCTGGTGGACAGTAGTACATTGTCTCAGCTAAAGGAATGTGGCTGGTGGACAGTAGTACATTGTCTCAGCTAAAGGAATGTGGCTGGAGGACAGTAGTACATTGTCTCAGCTAAAGGAATATGGCTGGTGGACAGTAGCACATTGTCTCAGCTAAAGGAATGTGGCTGGAGGACAGTAGCACATTGTCTCAGCTAAAGCAATATGATTGGTGGACAGTAGCACATTGTCTCAGCTAAAGGAATGTGGCTGGAGGACAGTAGTACATTGTCTCAGCTAAAGCAATGTGATTGGTGGACAGTAGTACATTGTCTCAGCTAAAGGAATGTGGCTGGTGGACAGTAGCACATTGTCTCAGCTAAAGGAATGTGGCTGGAGGACAGTAGTACATTGTCTCAGCTAAAGCAATGTGATTGGTGGACAGTAGTACATTGTCTCAGCTAAAGGAATGTGGCTGGTGGACAGTAGCACATTGTCTCAGCTAAAGGAATGTGGCTGGAGGACAGTAGCACATTGTCTCAGCTAAAGGAATGTGGCTGGAGGACAGTAGTACATTGTCTCAGCTAAAGGAATATGGCTGGTGTACAGTAGCACATTGTCTCAGCTAAAGGAATATGGCTGGTGTACAGTAGCTGGTTAGGTATCACCACATAGTTCATATATTTACATAACATCTAACATCTTATCCACGCTTGATCACTGTCTCAAGGAGCATCACATTCAGAGAAAAAATTTGCTTCTGATAAAGGTTTTTTTTGTTTTATTTTCGGATTCACTAAGCGTACATTTCACTCAGCATGAGGAAGAGAGGATGAATCCAGAGTGAGGATGGTACAGGTTATGCAATGCCAGATCGTTATTCTGCATGGAACGGTTTGGTTGCTTTTTCTATGTAGATGATCAGCTATTTAAAGTAGAAGCAATATGGTTACCAGGCTAAAGCTGTTGAAACTTTAGGCCTATTTCATGTTGTTTTTAGCAGGTGCACCAGGACTCTATCGTCACCATTTTAAAATGTGTGTGTACATGCGTGGGTGTGTGTTCCGCTCTTCCACTTCAACCCAGTCTGTGAGGGATGGACAGATGCTGTGTCCCCGCGGTCAGTCGTAGAAGAGAGGACATATTGTACATCACACAGAAAGGTAACAGATTTAACAGGCCAGCTAGGCCATCTGTTACTCTAGCTCTGCACTGCGTATTCAGACAATAGGGGGGTCAGGACGGCTAGGCCTCCACCAGTCCAGACCCAGGCCTGCTATTGTCCTCCTGGCCTCTGGGTAAACACTGACCCTTATCACCACCACCACCACACAACCGATTGCCTGCCGCTAGCATAATGCCTGGCCACGCAGAGGATAGTTTAAAACCACAGAACACATGGTTCCTGCTGCAACTAGCTGCAACTAACGTAACATGTCAAAGTTGTTGCAAACGTCAAATTTCAAAGTGTTTAAGGATAAGTTTAGGCATTAACTCTTCATTTTCAGGGTTAGGATTAAGAAACTCCCAAATCTTAAGGTTAGGCATTAACTCTGAATGGTTGAGGGTTAAGGTTTGGGATAGGCTTAAAATAAATATCTCAAAAACAACTTTCTATCGCTGGATTCAAACTTGCAACTTTTGGAATCAGAGGCAGATGTGAAACGTACTTGAAGGTGACAGCGCTCACTGTTGCCCTAGTGGCCTGTTTCCACGGCATCTCCCGACGTCCTCAGACATGGATGGACGTTGAACACTGACTTGTATCCCGGGTGACCTGGCTGTCCTGGTCACGCATGGAAATGGTAAAAATATATCCCAAAAGGGAAAATATTTTCCTCTCCTTTCTTTTGCCAGCTTTAAGTGTTGTTTTCTTTCATAGACTCCTTCCAACACACACTTTGTAGACACACACACACGCATCGATAAGCTCCATCAGAGCTTAGGGAGAGGGTTGATGCCAATCAAAGCAGTAGTTAAGGACCTCTCAATGCTTAGTCAGGACCTATGTCTTCATCCTCTACCCCCTCCCCATCCCCAAGTAATCATCCTCCCAAACATCTCCACAAAAACACCACCCCCTCCAGTCCTTCCATCTCTTCCCACACCTCTTCTTCAGAGGAGAGATAGAGAGAAAAAGCAGGAGGATATAGAGGGATAGAGGAAAGGATTTTGCAATATGTGTGGTATGTTTATCCTTCAATGATCAAGTATTGTATCAGTGTCTGCATTTATATTGCATACAGTCGTGGCCAATAGTTTTGAGAATGACACAAATATTAATTTCCACAAAGTTTGCTGCTTCATTGTCTTTAGATATTTTTGTCAGGTGTTACTATGGAATACTGAAGTATAAATACAAGCATTTCATAAGTGTCAAAGGCTTTTATTGACAATTACATGAAGTTGATGCAAAGAGTCAATATTTGCAGTGTTGACCCTTCTTTTTCAAGACCTCTGCAATCCTCCCTGGCATGCTCTCAATTAACTTCTGGGTCACATCCTGACTGATGGCAGCCCATTCCTGCATAATCAATGCTTGGAGTTTGTCAGAATTTGTGGGTTTTTGTTTGTCCACCCACCTCTTGAGGATTGACCACAAGTTCTCAATGGGATTAAGCTCTGGGAAGTTTCCTGGCCATGGACCCAAAATATCAATGTTTTGTTCCCTGAGACACTTAGTTATCACTTTTGCCTTATGGCAAGGTGCTCCATCATGCTGGAAAATGCATTGTTCGTCACCAAACTGTTCCTGGATGGTTGGGAGAAGTTGCTCTCGGAGGATGTGTTGGTACCATTCTTTATTCATGACTGTGTTCTTAGGCAAAATTGTGAGTGAGCCCTCTCCCTTGGCTGAGAAGCAACCACACATATGAATGGTCTCAGGATGCTTTACTGTTGGTATGACACAGGACTGATGGTAGCACTCACCTTGTCTTCTCCGGACAAGCTTTTTTCCGGATGCCCCAAACAATCGGAAAGGGGATTCATCAGAGAAAATTACTTTACCCCAGTCCTCAGCAGTCCAATCACTGTACCTTTTGCAGAATATCAGTCTGCCCCTGATGTTTTTCCTAGAGAGAAGTGGCTTCTTTGCTGCCCTTCTTGACACCAGGCCATCCTCCAAAAGTCTTCGCCTCACCTGCCTACTGCCATTCCTGAGCAAGCTCTGTACTGGTGGTGCCCCGATCCCGCAGCTGAATCAACTTTAGGAGACGGTCCTGGCGCTTGCTGGACTTTCTTGGGCGCCCTGAAACCTTCTTCACAACAATTGAACCGCTCTCCTTGAAGTTCTTGATGATCCGATAAATGGTTGATTTAGGTGCAATCTTACTGGCAGCAATATCCTTGCCTGTGAAGCCCTTTTTGTGCAAAACAATGATGACGTCACGTGTTTCCTTGCAGTTAACCATGATTGACAGAGGAAGAACAATGATTCCAAGCACCACCCTCCTTTTGAAGCTTCCAGTCTGTTATTCAAACTCAATCAGCATGACAGAGTGATCTCCAGCCTTGTCGTCGTCAACACTCACACCTGTGTTACCGAGAGAATCACTGACATGATGTCAGCTGGTCCTTTTGTGGCAGGGCTGAAATGCAGTGGAAATGTTTTGGGGGGATTCAGTTCATTTGCATGGCAAAGAGGGACTTTGCAATCAATTTCAATTCATCTGATCACTCTTCATAACATTCTGGAGTATATGCAAATTGCCATCAAACAAACTGAGGCAGCAGACTTTGTGAAAATTAATATTTGTGTCATTCTCAAAACTTCTGGCCATGACTGTACATGTTCACTGTTATCATGTGTTTTCATTTCTGGCTGTGTGTTTGTGTGATGTAGTGGGTATATATATGAATATTATAAGTGTGTGCAGTCATTCACATTTAAGCAAACGTTTTTACCAGAGCAGCTTACAGGAGCAATTAGTGTTAAGTGCCTTGCGCAAGGGAACATCGGCAGATTTTTCGCCTAGTCGGCTCAGGGATTTGAACTAGCGACCTTTCAGTTACTGGCCCAACGCTCTTAACCACTAGGCTACCTGCCACCCTTCTTATATATGTATGCGTGTGTATGTGTGTATGCATGCCTGCAATGTGTATGTATGTGAATCAGTACGTGCGGATGTGTGTTTCTTTCTGTAAATCTGCATGCTCTGACCCCTCTAAACCTCTTTATTGGACAGTAGCACGGACCAATCAGAGTTTGTGTGTCAGATTACCACTGTTAATCTGTGTGTAATCCCTGAGCTGCCCCACTGTGATTAGATACAAGCGTTTGGAAGACACACACACACACTCCGTTGTTAGTGTGTTTGTAATCCCTGAGCAAGTCCACTGTGGCTAGATATCACAGATTGGGAGGCCTTGTCTACATTAACCTCAAATCCAAATCCAAAGACATCCAGGGGATAATAGTGAAGGAGATAACCTCATTCAATTGCCTACTGTCCCTGGGTGCAGATGGAGAAGGCCCCCAAGCCTCTGTGACCTCTTAAAGGTTTAGCTAGTAGGACAGATGGGAAAGGCCCCCAAGCCTCTGTGACCTCTTAAAGGTTTAGCTAGTAGCACACATGGGGAAGGTCTCCAAGCCTCTGTGGTCTCTCAAAGGGCTCGTAGTTAGTAGGACAGATGGAGAAGGCCCCCAAGCCTCTGTGGCCTCTTAAAGGTTTAGCTAGCAGGACAGATGACGAAGGTCTCCAAGCTTCTGTGGCCTCTTAAAGGTTTAGCTAGCAGGACAGATGACGAAGGTCTCCAAGCTTCTGTGGCCTCTTAAAGGTTTAGCTAGCAGGACAGATGACGAAGGTCTCCAAGCTTCTGTGGCCTTTCAAGGGGCTATTCGTTAGTAGGATAGATGAGGAAGGTCCCCAAGCCTCTGTGGCCTCTCAAATGGCTATTAGCTAGTAGGACAGATGAGGAAGGTCCCCAAGCTTCTGTGGCCTCTCAAATGGCTATTAGTTAGTAGGACAGATGAGGAAGGTCCCCAAGCCTCTGTGGCCTCTCAAATGGCTATTCGCTAGTAGGATACATGAGGAAGGTCCCCAAGCCTCTGTGACCTCTTAAAGGTTTAGCTAGTAGGACAGATTGGGAAGGTCTCCAAGCCTCTGTGGCCTCTCAAGTGGCTATTAGCTAGTAGGACAGATGCCCTGCTTATGAAACTGAAATAAATACTGACTGGTAAATGTTCATTGTTTTCACTTAACATATACTGTATATTTTTTATTAACTTTTCTTTAATCAGTTGAGTCCAGGGTCTCATTTTCAATGGTGCCCTGAGACCATAAAGTCAAAGATTACATTAGAACGTCACTAACATGACAGCCATTATAAACATGTTATTAAATCAACCAGTCAAAACAATTGCACACCTCTGGGTTTTAAAATGCCTTACTGACCAAAAAAAACGAAATAACATGTTTATAATAGATTCTATGATAAAGGCGTATTATTTTCTCTTGAAGAAAAAAGTGTCTCGCTGATAAAGGCATAACACAGAGCCTCCTCCAGGTGTGGCAGATGCCCAGCTGTAGGGGTGGGATTGTGGTGTTTGGGGGACAGGGGTTGAGATGCATGGGGAGGTGACAATGAAATGGACAGTGAGGCATTGGAGGTCAGGGGTTAACACCTAGCTCGATCTCTTCCACACTGACAGGGACCATAGGGGGTCCTTCAATTCAGAACTGGGGGTTTCCAATCAGAAAGATTGGTGTAAGGGCCCACCAACACCGTGCTGGCTCCTGGTGGGCCGACTGGGAGCCTTTAAGAAAACAGACTTAAATAACCCTAAGAGCCTCGATTCCCTCCCTCCCTCCCGCCCTCCCTCTCTATCTCTCTCCATTGTCCACTTCTCTCCCTCTCTTTCCACCTCTCCTTATTCTTTAATGGACTATGCATGTACCTACTCCCACAAATTACTTCATGGCGTGGTCCTTTCATTTTATAGGTGTCATACCTTACTCTGTGTGTGTGTGCTGAGTAAATGTGCTGATGAAAAATGCTGCTTCCCTCAACACATCTCCTTGACTCCATGTCTCTGTTGTTTTGGGCATGTCAACATATTCTAATCTAGAACACTCAGAATCAACACATTCTGGAACACACAGCGAAGTAACATTGCAGATCTTTATTTTCAATTTTTAACAAGAGCTCTTTTAACCTATATAAAAATGCATGAAGTTTAAATAAAGAGAAGACAAAAGGTCATTCCTGCTCTCTCTGCAGAGGTTTGGCTTATATAACAAGTCCCTGGATACAGAGACTGGAAAGGGAGGAGGAAAAAACAAAAATATACTGCAGCTGACAACCCTGAGAGCAGACACATCAGAAGAGAAGAAAAGATAGAGAGGAGAGAGAGAGAAAGAGGAGAGAGAGAGAGAGAGAGAGAGAGAGAGAGACAGAGAGAGAGAGAGAGAGAGAGAGAGAGAGAAGGAGATAGGGGGAGAGAGAGAGAGAGAGAGAGAGAGAGAGAGAGAGAGAGAGAGAGAGAGAGAGAGAGAGAGAGAGAGAGGGAGAGAGAGAGAGAGAGATAGGGAGAGAGAGAGAAAGAGAGAAAGAGAGAGAGAGAGAGAGAGAGAGAGAGAGAGAGAGGGAGATAGGGAGAGAGAGAGAGAGAGAGAGAGAGAGAGAGAGAGAAGGAGATAGAGAGAGAGAGAGAAAGAGAGAGAGAGGGAGATAGGGGGGGAGAGAGAGAGAGAGAGAGAGAGAGAGAGAGAGAAAGAGAGAGAGGGAGATAGGGGGAGAGAGAGAAAGAGAGAGGGAGATAGGGGGAGAGAGAGAGAGAGAGAGAGAAGGAGATAGGGGGGAGAGAGAGAGAGAGAGAGAGAGAGAGAGAGAGAGAGAGAGAGAGAGAGAGGGAGATAGGGGGAGAGAGCGAAAGAGAGAGAGAGAGAGAGAGAGAGGGAGATAGGGGGAGAGAGGGGGAGAGAGAGAGAGAGAGAGAGAGAGAGAGAGAGAGAGAGAGAGAAGAGAGAGAGAGGGAGATAGAGAGAGAGAAAGAGAGAGAGGGAGTGAGGGAGCGAGGGAGAGAGGGAGATAGGGGGAGAGAGAGAGGGAGAGGGAGAGAGGGAGATACTGAAGGAGAGACAGTTGAGCTGCAAAGAGACTCCTCATCACCTATTAAATCCTATTACTGGAGGTCAGGGGAGATTTGCTGCTGCTCTCCCCAGGTAAAGAGCTCATCTGAGCTGGATGAGCTGCTAGGATTACCCCTGGACGCTGGAGCAGGCCCAGGCCTACTCTCCCCTTTCAGCACTGCAGCCTAGGGTTGCAAAATTCCAGGTTGGATCTATTTATTGAAAGTTCCTTACATTTTGCAAACCTACTCCTAACACACTCACTGAAAACCCTACTCCTAACACACTCACTGACAACCCTACTCCTAACACACTCAATGAAAACCCTACTCCTAACACACTCACTGACAACCCTAGGCCCAACACACTCACTGAAAACCCTACTCCTAACACACTCACTGACAACCCTACTCCTAACACACTCAATGAAAACCCTACTCCTAACACACTCACTGACAACCCTACTCCTAACACACTCACTGACAACCCTACTCCCAAAACACTCACTGACAACCCTACTCCTAACACACTCACTGACAACCCTACTCCCAAAACACTCACTGACAACCCTACTCCTAACACACTCACTGAAAACCCTACTCCTAACACACTCACTGACAACCCTACTCCTAACAAACTCACTGACAACCCTACACCCAAAACACTCACTGACAACCCTACTCCTAAAACACTCACTGACAACCCTACTCCTAACACACTCACTGACAACCCTACTCCCAAAACACTCACTAACAACCCTACTCCTAACACACTCACTAACAACCCTACTCCTAACACACTCACTAACAACCCTACTCCTAACACACTCACTAACAACCCTACTCCTAACATACTCACTAACAACCCTACTCCTAACACACTCACTGACAACCCTACTCCTAACACACTCACTAACAACCCTACTCCCAAAACACTCACTAACAACCCTACTCCTAACACACTCACTGAAAACCCTACTCCTAACACACTCACTGACAACCCTACTCCTAACACACTCACTGAAAACCCTACTCCTAACACACTCACTGACAACCCTACTCCCAACACACTCACTAACAACCCTACTCCCAACACACTCACTGACAACCCTACTCCTAACACACTCACTGACAACCCTACTCCTAACACACTCACTGACAACCCTACTCCTAACACACTCACTAACAACCCTACTCCTAACACACTCACTGACAACCCTACTCCTAACACACTCACTGACAACCCTACTCCTAACACACTCACTAACAACCCTACTCCTAACACACTCACTGACAACCCTACTCCTAACACACTCACTGACAACCCTACTCCCTAAACAGCCGCTAACAACCCTACTCCCAAAGCACTCACTAACAACCCTACTCCCAAAACACTCACTAACAACCCTACTCCCAAAGCACTCACTAACAACCCTACTCCCAAAACACTCACTAACAACCCTACTCCCAAAACACTCACTAACAACCCTACTCCTAACACACTCACTGACAACCCTACTCATAACACACTCACTGACAACCCTACTCCCAACACACTCACTAACAACCCTACTCCCAACACACTCACTGACAACCCTACTCTTAACACACTCACTGACAACCCTACTCCTAACACACTCACTGAAAACCCTACTCCTAACACACTCACTGACAACCCTACTCCTAACACACTCACTGACAACCCTACTCCTAACACACTCACTGACAACCCTACTCATAACACACTCACTAACGACCCTACTCCTAACACACTCACTAACAACCCTACTCCCAACACACTCACTGACAACCCTACTCCTAACACACTCACTAACAACCCTACTCCTAACACACTCACTGACAACCCTACTCATAACACACTCACTAACGACCCTACTCCTAACACTCTCACTAACAACCCTACTCCCAACACACTCACTGACAACCCTACTCCTAACACACTCACTAACAACCCGACTCCCATCACACTCACTAACAACCCTACTCCTAACACACTCACTAACAACCTTACTCCCAACACACTCACTGACAACCCTACTCCCAACACACTCACTAACAACCCTACTCCTAACACACTTACTGACAACCCTACTCCCTAAACAGCCGCTAACAACCCTACTCCCAAAACACTCACTAACAACCTTACTCCCAAAACACTCACTAACAACCCTACTCCCAAAACACTCACTGACAACCCTACTCCTAACACACTCACTAACAACCCTACTCCCAACACACTCACTAACAACCCTACTCCCAAAACACTCACTAACAACCCTACTCCCAACACACTCACTAACAACCCTACTCCTAACACACTCACTGACAACCCTACTCCTAACATACTCACTGACAACCCTACTCATAACACACTTACTGACAACCCTACTCCAAAAGCACTCACTAACAACCCTACTCCCAAAACACTCACTAACAACCCTACTCCTATAACACATTCACTGACAACCCTACTCCCAACACACTCACTGACAACCCTACTCCTAACACACTCACTAACAACCCTACTCCTATAACACATTCACTGACAACCCTACTCCCAACACACTCACTGACAACCCTACTCCTAACACACTCACTGACAACCCTACTCCTAACACACTCACTGACAACCCTACTCATAACACACTTACTGACAACCCTACTCCCAAAGCACTCACTAACAACCCTACTCCCAAAACACTCACTAACAACCCTACTCCTATAACACATTCACTGACAACCCTACTCCCAACACACTCACTGACAACCCTACTCCTAACACACTCACTAACAACCCTACTCCTATAACACATTCACTGACAACCCTACTCCCAACACACTCACTGACAACCCTACTCCTAACACACTCACTGACAACCCTACTCCTAACACACTCACTGACAACCCTACTCCTAACACACTCACTGACAACCCTACTCCTAACACACTCACTGACAACCCTACTCATAACACACTTACTGACAACCCTACTCCCTAAACAGTCGCTAACAACCCTACTCCCAAAGCACTCACTAACAACCCTACTCCCAAAACACTCACTAACAACCCTACTCCTATAACACATTCACTGACAACCCTACTCCTAACACACTCACTGACATTACAAATACAGCTCTGGACCACCCTCCTTTCCCCCCACTCCTCCTCCCTCTCTCTCTCTCTCTCACTCTGACTCCTTTTCCCTTTCCCTCTCAAACTCCTCTCCCTCTCAAACTTACCCGTCTTTACTCTCAGCTCTAAAGTGGCAAACCTGTTGTAGTCTGAGTTATGACTGCTCCAATATAATTAATGAATAAACATGAGCTCTTAAGTCATTCACAATGCACACACGAGTGCACACAGACACACACACTTCTGAATGAAGGATCCCTTTAAAACTCTGTGTTTGTTGTCTATCCTCTCTTTAACAAGGAAGGACAGATTAGTTTACTTCTATTGTCTTTGCCTCAGTCTGGACCTAGGCTGGAAAGAGGTCTCCCAAAGGTTTCAGCATGCTTCGGTTCGACAGTTTTCTGTTTTCTCAATGACATTCAATTCAGTATTGAAAAAAGGCACAAGTTTACATTTTTTCCATCTGAGTGAGTCTGACCACAGGTCAGAGATCACTATGATGACACACCAGATTAGTTTGATGGATCCTTTTTATCTTCTTCTAATGCCTCTTAAGGGGAAAGTAATCCAAAAGAAACTGAAAGCCATCTGATTACGCTACTGAGTTCGGGCAATCCAAAAGTTACATTACTGATTAGAATTTTAAACAGGTAAGTAGTAACTGTAACGGATTACATTTAGAAAGTGTGTGTGTGTCCAGTGAGTCTTTGATTAGTATTCTGTGGCCATGAAGCTGTACTGACAGATGGGGCCTCAGAGAGCAGCAAAGACATGAATACTTTAGTATAAGGCAGCATGTAGCTACTCACCAGTCTGACTAGACATGACAGAACAAACCCAGCACTGGACAGGAAAGAGAGAGAGGGTGAGAGGGAGAGAAAGAGAGGATTATAGATAGATTGATAAATAGAGAGAGAGAGAGAGAGAGGGAGAGAGAGAGGGAGAGAGAATGAAAGAGCGAGAGAGAAAGAGAGAGATAATTAAAATAACACAAACATACACGTACAGTTCCTTCAGAAAGTATTCATGCCCCTTGACTTATTCCACATTTTGTTGTGTCACAGCCTGAATTGAAATGGATTAAATTGATTTTTTTCTCACCCATCTACACACAATACCCTATAATAACAAAGTGGAAATATGTTTTTGGAAATGTTAGCAAATTTAGAGAAATATCTTATTTATATATGTATTCACACCACTAAGTCAATACTTTGTAGAAGCACCTTTAGCAGCGATTACAGCTGTGAGTCTCTAAGACCTTTCCACACATGAATTGTGCAACATTTGCCCATCATTATTTTCAAAATTGTTGGTCATTTCTAGAAAACCATTTTCAAGTCTTGCCATAGATTTTCAAGTAGATTTAAGTCAAAACTGAAACTTGGCCACTCAGGAACATTCACTGTCTTCTTGGTAAGAAACTCCAGTGTAGATTTGTCCTTGTATTTTAGGTTATTGTCCTGCTGAAAGGTGAATTCATCTCCCAGTGTCTGGTGGAAAGCAGACTGAACCAGGTTTTCCTCTAGGATTTTGCCTGTGCTTAGCTCCATTCCATAAAATGTTTTATCATGAAAAACCCCCCAGTTCTTAATGATTACAAGCATACTGATAACATGATGCAGCCACCACTATGCTTGAAAATATGGAGAGTGGTACTCAGAAATGTGTTGTATTGGATTTGCCCCAAACATAACACTTTGTATTCAGGACAAACAGTTAATTGCTTTGCCACATTTTTTTGCAGTATTGCTTTAGTGCCTTGTTGCAAACAGAATTCATGTTTTGAAAAATCTTTTCACTCTGTCAATTAGATTAGTACTGTGGAGTAACTACAATGTTGTTGATCCATCCTCAGTGTTCTCCTATCACAGCCATTAAACTCTGGAACTGTTTTAAAGTCACTGTTGGCCTCTTGGTGAAAACCCTGAGCGGGTTCCTTCCTCTCTGACAACTGAATAGGAAGGACACCTGTATCTTTGTATTGACTGGCTGTATTGATACACCATCCAAAGTGTAATTAATAACATCACCATGCTCAAAGGGATATTCAATGTCTGCTTTTTGTATTTTTACCCATCTACCAATAGGTGCTCTTCATTGTGAAGCATTGAAGAACACCCTCATGTTAAACACTCACTATTATTGCACACAGAGTGAGTCCATGCAACTTATTATTGTCACGTCCTGACCAGTATAAGGGTTTATTTGTTATTGTAGTTTGGTCAGGACGTGGCAGGGGGTATTTGTTTAGAGTGTTTTGGGGTTTGTTGCGCTATGTGTTTATGTAGAGGGGTGTTTGTTTAGAGTGTTCCGGGGTTTTTGGTTATTGTTCTGGTTTTGTATTTCTATGATTTTCTAGGTTGTGTATTTCTTTGTTGGCCTGGTATGGCTCTCAATCAGGAACAGCTGTACATCGTTGTTGCTGATTGGGAGTCATACTTAGGTAGCCCTTTTTTCACCTGTGGTTTGTGGGAAGTTGTTTTTGCATAGCTGTGTGTAGCCTGCATTACCGTTAGTTCGTTTTCTTGTTTTGTTTTTTCAGTGTTCTAATAAACGTTAAAATGAGCACTCAACCCGCTGCGCCTTGGTCCATTACATACGACGACCGTTACAATTATGTGACTTGTTAAGCACATTTTTACTCCTGAACTTATTTGGGCTTGGCATAACAAAGGGGTTGAACACTTATTGACTCAAAAGAAAGCTTTTAATTTTAAATGAATTTGTAAAACTTTTGAAAATCATAATTTCACTTTGATATTATGGGGTATTGTGTGTATGCCAGTGACAAAACATCGCAATTTAGTCCATTTTAAAATCAGGCTGTAACACAACACATGTGGAAAAATGACTTAAATGTAAATGTAAATGAAAAAGTGAATACTTTCAGAAGGCACTGTACATCCTTTGAAATGCATTGCAAAATCTGTCATATTGTGTCCAGCATTTTAGGGCTGGGGTCAATTTAATATTAACCCAGTTAATTCAAAAGATTTTATTTTATAGTAATTGTTTTAAATAATATATGTATTATTATTATTATTTATTTAATTTGATTCTAATTGAAAAGAAAAACAATTTTCTATGACAATTTTTCAATTTGTGAATTGGAATTCATCTTACATTTTTAGGTTATTGATTCCATTCTCAAGCTATGGCTTCATGCTTTCGTCCTGCAACTATACTATCAATTGAATGTGAAATGATACAAAAATCTAGCCTGTGCAACCTCTATCATACCATCAGCTGTATGTCTCTGAGTCTGCGTTATCGCTCTGTAGCCCAATCCAGTAGTGATGCGTGAGTGACTGCATTCATATGGCTGCAAAATAAATGTCATCACACCTCTCATATATTTGGTTTTCTGAGGAGACTGGAAACAGGCTTAGCTGTCAACTGGACATGGCCACACAGCAGAAAAGCACAGAGGGAGAATACAGTATATATCAGAGAATTTCATTTTAAAGTGAGGAAAATAACCCTGAAAAATGATTTTCTACTTTTAGCGAAAGATGGACTGTCACATCCGAGAGAAAGTATCTGTGTCATTACACATACATACATACGCATGCACGCAAGCAAGCACACACACACAGACACACACACACACACACACACACACACACACAGTCTTCTACAATTAACCTTGTGGGGACACACAATTCAGTACCATTGAAAATCTGATTTTCCCTAACCCCTAACCCTAACCCTAACCCTAACCTTAACCTTAATCCTAACCCTAACCCAAAAACCTAACCTTAACCCTAACCCTAAACCTAACTCTAGCTCCTAACCCTAACATTAAAACTAACCCTAGCTCCTAACCCTAACCCTAAAGCTAATTCTAACCATAACACTAATTCTAACCTTAACCCTAAACCCCCTAGAAATAGCATTTGACCTTGAAGGGACCAACAAAATGTCCCCAGTTGGTCCAAATTTTGTTTGTTTACTATTCTTGTGGGGACTGATGGTACCCACAAGTATAGTTAAACACGTCCACACACACACAAACACACAAACAAATCTAAGGGAATGTTCAATTCTGTCTCTCTCTGCCTGTGGAGAGCATTGGCCAGGACTCAGGGAGAAGATAGGGGTTGCTAGGCAATGGGTTGTGGTTGCCATGGTGAATTTAAGTGGAACAGCTGGTCCAATCAGCATAAAGTGCGGGTAGGCGGGGGCTGAGCCAGCCAGGCTCATGCCAACACACACAGAAAGGAGAGAGACTCTGCTAACTGAGACTTGCAGGATGGGGGGATGACAGAAAGGAGAGTAGAAGAGAGGAGAGGAGAAGAGAGGAGAGGAGAGGAGAGGAGAGGAGAGGAGAGGAGAGGAGAGGAGAGGAGAGGAGAGGAGAGGAGAGGAGAGGAGAGGAGAGGAGAGGAGAGGAGAGGAGAGGAGAGGGAGGGGAGGGGGAGGGGAGGGGAGGGGAGGGGAGGGGAGAGGAGAGGAGAGGAGAGGAGAGGAGGGGAGGGGAGGGGAGAGGAGAGGAGAGGAGAGGAGAGGAGAGGAGAGGAGAGGAGAGGAGAGGAGAGGAGAGGAGAGGAGAGGAGAGGAGAGGAGAGGAGAGGAGAGGAGAGGAGAGGAGAGGAGAGGAGAGGAGAGGAGAGAGTTAATGACAAGAGAGAACATATTACTAAAAAGAAGCCAGGCTATGTAGGAAACAAGATCTGAGGCATGGTGAGGGGAGGACAAAATAATATATATATGAGAGAAAGCTTGAGAGAGACAGAGACAGAGAAGGATAAGATAGGACATGATAGGAAATGTCAGTGGAATAGAGGAGGGTAGAGGAAAATAGAAAAGGAGGGAGTGGATGAAAACAGGAAAAAGCGCATGCATATGGGTCTTTCTGTCCATCAGTCTACTGTTACACCCTTTAGATCCTGGGTTTTCTCGAATAATCAAGAGCACCACACCTGAGGAGAAACAGATTAATAAATACATTCATTAATTCCATGTTAAGCAACATGAACATTATTTTATTTCATCTTCATACATAGAATGGATGTTCTGATGTGACTAGTGGGTTTGCAGACTGCAGAGACAGAATCTACAGTACATTGTTCCCATTTTCTATATTGAGTGGGGGAGATAGGAGATGGGTGAGGAGTGCATGGAGGGATGGAGGAGGAAGGGGCGAGGGCCAATGGGTGCATGCATAGGGGCAGGGAAGAGAGAGGACGACAGGGTAATGTTTTGGCAGATTTGGCTAGCTGAGCCTGAGGGGTTGGTTCATTTAATCGGACAGGCCCTGCACACACAGGCACTTTCCTGTACTCCCTTCCATGTGTTGGCTGCAAGCAGGACCATAGAAATGAAATATATTCAGTATTATTCAGAATATGATGTTCTATTCAACTGTTTCACAACACATTTCCCTCCACACTTGTACATTGTACTTCAAGTAGGGGTGAAAGAACATCACTAAGATAGTTGAATCACTAGTCTATGATGTGATCTACATTCAACTAGTTCAAGGCCCCATGTTATTTCTCTCTCTTTGAGGAAATTGGTTCAAGGCCCTGTTAATTACCCAAATGAATCCGCTCTCATCACATCAAACTCATCACACACACATACACACCTCATAGTATACACACACACACACTTTAATTTCTTATTTCTGTTACTTTAAATCTCAAAGAAAGCTTGAGCATTTGTAGTTATGTCCAGAAAAGAACATGTCCAGATGTCTGATATATGTCTGATATATGTCTGATATATGTCTGCTATATGTCTGATATATGTCTGATATATGTCTGATATATGTTTGATAAGTGTCTGATATATGTCTGATATGTGTCTGATATGTGTCTGCTATATGTCTGATATATGTCTGATATATGTCTGATATATGTCTGCTATATGTCTGCTATATGTCTGATATATGTCTGATATATGTCGGATATATGTCGGATATTTGTCTGATATATGTCTGATATATGTCTGATATATGTCTGCTATATGTCTGATATATGTCTGCTATATGTCTGATATATGTCTGCTATATATCTGCTATATGTCTGATATATGTCTGATATGTGTCTGATATATGTCTGATATATGTCTGCTATATGTCTGATATATGTCTGATATGTGTCTGATATATGTCTGCTATATGTCTGCTATAGCTGGTATTAGATTCACTGTTTTCATCACGGCTGACAATCTCTCGCTGATAGATTGTGTTTGGCCAACATGTGGGTCAGGACACACACACACACGGAAACAAAAACATGAGGTGACCCCCAAGGGCGATCTTCTGGAGCGAGGCGAATGTGTGTCCGCCCTTCACTCAACATTCAGGATGACACACAGAGACAGAGACATACACAGACATAGACAGACACACAAGTACACACAGTCAAAACACAACACACACTTTCAGGACATGCACACAAGCTCTTCAAAGACGACACACACACACTCACTCTGCGCGCACTGCTTCAGCAAGCACAGAGGGGAGTAAGATGAACAGAGGTCTCAGTTGTTGAGCAGCAACCTGAGCAGTACTCCATGGCCAGAACATACACTGTAGCCTCCATTTTCTTACCAAGGGAATTGGAACTGAAATCACTGAATAATGCCGAAGAATATTATATTTTTCCGCCAATTCTTCCTGTTATAATAAATAATACTGTATATATATGTATAAGTCAGGATGGACAGATTACAATACACTTCTTTGACCAATGCAATGGCCTATCTTATATTTGGATATATTGTGCTGAGAAAAGTATGCTGCACCAACATAAAGCTAACATTTAATCTAATCTAGTTCATATCATCAACACGTATGGGGGGAGCCCAAATTAGTTACGGGAGTCAGTGCCTTGTCATTTTTACCCTGGTCCATTCCCTGTCATTCCCCTCTGACTCCCATGCTCATAACCAGGCACATGGTTTACAGCGGTGGCTGACACACATTCCTGTCACTAACACAAAGGTTTCCAGGGTGACCGGGAGAACCTTTCCTTGACGACAGATCAGAATGTGCCATTAGCCTGCATCTCAGGCAAGCAATATCCCCACAGTACCCACAGCTCATCATGGAGATCAGACAGAAGTCAACAGTAACCTCAGAGGAAGAAAAACATCCTGCTAAATAGTCTCCCACCCACATAGAACAGTTGTTCAAATTCCATCACAAGTGTATTCATTAATGGTATTACTCAATAACTATAGTGCAAGAAAAGCCTTGACCATGATACAGTACAACTATGCCCCAGGTCAAAGCATGTGTTGCAGCCACAGGCTAAATTGATCTCAGAGACATCCATGGACATCGTGAGAAGGCAGTTCCTGTTTGAAACCTTGTTTTAAAAGACTGCTGGTTAGAGAGCTCAAAGAGCTCTGACTATCTGAGCTGTGAGAGACACTCCATTTGTCCAGAGTTTAGTAGAGTGTCTACAGAGAAGAGCCTGTGGCTATAGCTGATGTAACAGCCAATACATGAAAAAGCCCTACAGCTTCACACACCACACACTCATACACACACACACACACACACACACACACACACACACACACACACACACACACACACACACACACACACACACACACACACACACACACACACACACACACACACACACACACACACACACACACACACACACACACACACACACACACACACACACTTATACCAATCAGGACCGAGGGAGAACAATAGAGAAAGACAGATAAGAAAGATAGAGAGAGCTGGAGAACGAGACAGAAAACAGAGAGCGAGAACAAGAAATAGTCAGAGATCGAGAGCGTACATCATTTAGTGGGGTTAGCAAGCTGTAAGCTGTGTTTCACTCTCGGCCAAGTCTTTAACAAGCCTATAATGGCCCCTCTTAAACGGAGGACTAGGATCTCCTCCAAAACTAACTGATTTGCAGTGGCCTGGGCTGGGCCCCCATTGGCAGTGGCCAAGTCCCCCTCCGTCCCTCACTTACTGATCCACAGCCAGCCCTGGTGGCTGGCCTTACTCACACCTATTGTGTTTGTCCACTGAACCACAAGCAATAGCAGTTTATATCACAATAAAACACCACAAGCAGGCATTAATTGGATATAATAGCGAGGAATAATTTAGATAATTTCACACCTTCTTGTAAAAAGAGAGAATAGAAAGGAGGAGAAAAGACAAAGACTGAGGGAGAAAGAAAGAAATAGGATATCTTTGTACACGTGGCTTTGTAAAAGCATCACCTCCTTAAACTCAAGTGTTTACAAACCAACTCCTCCACATCCAGATACATCCCAGACACACAGACACATACAACCTCCTTCACATCCAGATACATCCCAGACACACAGACACATACCACCTCCTTCACATCCAGATACATCCCAGACACACAGACACATACAACCTCCTTCACATCCAGATACATCCCAGACACACAGACACATACAACCTCCTTCACATCCAGATACATCACAGACACACAGACACATACAACCTCCTTCACATCCAGATACATCACAGACACACAGACACATACAACCTCCTTCACATCCAGATACATCACAGACACATACATCCTCCTTCACATCCAGATACATCCCAGACACACAGACACATACAACCTCCTTCACATCCAGATACATCACAGACACATACAACCTCCTTCACATCCAGATACATCACAGACACATACAACCTCCTTCACATCCAGATACATCACAGACACATACAACCTCCTTCACATCCAGATACATCACAGACACATACAACCTCCTTCACATCCAGATACATCACAGACACATACAACCTCCTTCACATCCAGATACATCACAGACACATACAACCTCCTTCACATCCAGATACATCACAGACACACACAACCTCCTTCACATCCAGATACATCACAGACACATACAACCTCCTTCACATCCAGATACATCACAGACACACACAACCTCCTTCACATCCAGATACATCACAGACACATACAACCTCCTTCACATCCAGATACATCACAGACACACACAACCTCCTTCACATCCAGATACATCACAGACACACACAACCTCCTTCACATCCAGATACATCACAGACACATACAACCTCCTTCACATCCAGATACATCCCAGACACATACAACCTCCTTCACATCCAGATACATCACAGACACATACAACCTCCTTCACATCCAGATACATCACAGACACATACAACCTCCTTCACATCCAGATACATCACAGACACATACAACCTCCTTCACATCCAGATACATCCCAGACACACAGACACATACAACCTCCTTCACATCCAGATACATCCCAGACACACAGACACATACAACCTCCTTCACATCCAGATACATCACAGACACATACAACCTCCTTCACATCCAGATACATCCCAGACACATACAACCTCCTTCACATCCAAATACATCACAGACACATACAACCTCCTTCACATCCAGATACATCCCAGACACACAGACACATACAACCTCCTTCACATCCAGATACATCACAGACACATACAACCTCCTTCACATCCAGATACATCACAGACACATACAACCTCCTTCACATCCAGATACATCACAAGCATACACACACATACAACATCCTTCACATCCAGATACATCACAGACACACAGACACATACAACCTCCTTCACATCCAGATACATCACAGACACACAGACACATACAACCTCCTTCACATCCAGATACATCACAGACACACAAACACACATCACTTCCTTCACATCCAGATACATCACAGACACATACAACCTCCTTCACATCCAGATACATCACAGACACACAGACACATACAACCTCCTTCACATCCAGATACATCCCAGACACATACAACCTCCTTCACATCCAGATACATCACAGACACATACAACCTCCTTCACATCCAGATACATCACAGACACACAGACACATACAACCTCCTTCACATCCAGATACATCACAGACACATACAACCTCCTTCACATCCAGATACATCACAGACAGACAGACACATACAACCTCCTTCACATCCAGATACATCACAGACACACAGACACATACAACCTCCTTCACATCCAGATACATCACAGACACATACATCCTCCTTCACATCCAGATACATCACAGACACACAGACACATACAACCTCCTTCACATCCAGATACATCACAGACACATACAACCTCCTTCACATCCAGATACATCACAGACACACAGACACATACAACCTCCTTCACATCCAGATACATCCCAGACACATACAACCCCATTCACATCCAGATACATCACAGACACACAGACACATACAACCTCCTTCACATCCAGATACATCCCAGACACACAGACACATACAACCTCCTTCACATCCAGATACATCACAGACACATACAACCCCCTTCACATCCAGATACATCACAGACACACAGACACATACAACCTCCTTCACATCCAGATACATCCCAGACACACAGACACATACAACCTCCTTCACATCCAGATACATCACAGACACACAGACACATACAACCTCCTTCACATCCAGATACATCACAGACACATACAACCTCCTTCACATCCAGATACATCACAGACACATACAACCTCCTTCACATCCAGATACATCCCAGACACACAGACACATACAACCTCCTTCACATCCAGATACATCACAGACACACACAATCTTCACAATCATAGACACACAGACACGCAGACACACACCACCAACAACCACTACAACTAAAACGATAACGTGCCTCTATGACTGGCATTGATAGTAGATAATAGTAGATGATATGAAGATGCGTAAATATAAACCCTTTGTCAGGAAGCCATGTTTTGTCGACAAGCTTTATTGACAATGATAATAACAGTCTCCAGATTATTCCAACAAATGACCCCTTCCAACCCTGCGACCATAGAACTCATCATCATTTACCCTATCTTCCTCCCAGCCCGCTCTCTTTCCCTCCTCCCTTCTAACCTCTTTTTCTCTCTTCTCTGGTGAAGGGTTGAAAGAGACCAGGCCTGGCCTGTATAATAATTGCCACTTTATTGTCATATCACATTCATATCTGCAGTATATGCCTGGCAGGCAGGACCAATGGCAGAACAGACAATAGACGGCTAAATGTAGCCCTGAGAGCAGGACTGATAACCACTGCACAGCACAGCTCAGCCAATACAACCAATCATCCACTCTAATCTCCTTCTGCAAGGTTTAAACACTTCCCCCAGACACTCCACTTTATCTACTGCCGTTTTAGGACATCAAGTTAGATTCTTTTTTTTATAGAATCACTTTATCTACTGCCGTTTTAGGACATCAAGTTAGATTCTATTTTTATAGAATCACTTTATCTACTGCCGTTTTAGGACATCAAGTTAGATTCTATTTTTATAGAATCACTTTATCTACTGCCGTTTTAGGACATCAAGTTAGATTCTATTTTTTATAGAATCACTTTATCTACTGCCGTTTTAGGACATCAAGTTTTATAGAATCACTTTATATTCTGAAATATCTATGATTAAACACAACACACATAAATCAAATAAAGGATTTTGTAAAATGGCTGCTATGTCACAATACAGTATTTACACCCACTCAAGTTAAGTCCAACAAGCTACAGTACATACTGTGCATATTTAGCTATTTAATCAAGCCTTTATACATGTATCATTACCAGCTGGTGCGTTGCTGTAAAAACAAATCATTAGAACTATAGCCAAGCATAACTCATGGTTAAAGTCATTTATCTCACACTGTACATCAGTTAATATTCAATCAATTACAATGACAAATTTGACTCGGTACCGGTACCCCATGTATATAGCCCCGTTATTGCTATTTTTTTTTTTTACTTTTTTCATTTTACTTTAGTTTATTTTGTAAAAAACTGCATCGTTGGTTATGGGCTTGTAAATAAACATTTCCCAGTAAGGTCTATTCGGCGCATGTGACAAATAAAATGTGATTTGATTTGATTTGATTAGTGCAACCTAATTTTGTTATTTACATAAATTATATGATTTTCATTGCACTGACTTGTATTGTGACCTCATGTGCCCGTAACTCCTCAGAGTTTTGCCTGTTTCTTTATGGAGGTCCTCGTATTCCCTGGAGACAGTCTGCAGTAGCACAAGTGTTACAGTGTGAGGAGAGGACATGGAGATGACACTGCAGAAAGACATCCATCTCCCTGTTTCTCCTGTTTCTCTTGCTCTGCAGCAGGTCCAACTAAAGATTCTGTAGGAAATAGAGGAAAACAATCACATATTATTATCACATATGATGACTAAAAGGGTTTGTGGACAGGAAAGCAAATATAAGGTTTATTTTAAAATCATTGCTATATATGAGACGTGATGGTAACTGAATTGTGGTGTAATAACTAAAAATACATATAAATAAATGTACGAAAGATCATTAATAAAACATGTCATTTCAATGTACTGTAACATGTGCACATACACACGCGTAAACACTTGTCAACAGACCCACACGCACACTTTCTGCCTTTATCTCTGTCTGTCTGTCACTCCCTGCTCTCTCTCTCTCATGGGAGGAGCTTCTCCCAAATGTGACCACAGCTGTATGCAAAACCTCTCAGCTCCGACCTCTCAACTGGAGCCCTACCCAATCAGCAGAGGGGGGTGGGGGATGGTGGAGGTCACAGGGGTTATATTATAGCTGCGTGTGTGTGTGTGTGTGTGTGTGTGTGTGTGTGTGTGTGTGTGTGTGTGTGTGTGTGTGTGTGTGTGTGTGTGTGTGTGTGTGTGTGTGTGTGTGTCTGTGTCTGTGTGTGTGTGTGTCATCTGTCTATACACACTTCTTACTCAAAGGCTGAATGTTGATATTTTGGACATAATGGGCACACACACACACACGACTGTATGCACACACATACATACACAGCAAAAGAAAGAGAGAGAGAGAGAGAGAGAGAGGAGAGAGAGAGAGAGAGGAGAGAGAGAGAAGAGAGAGAGAGAGAGCGAGAGACAGAGGAGAGAGAGAGAGAGAGAGAGAGAGAGAGAGAGAGAGAGAGAGAGAGAGAGAGAGGAGAGAGCGAGAGACAGAGGAGAGAGAGAGAGAGAGAGAGAGAGAGAGAGAGAGAGAGAGAGAGAGAGAGAGAGAGGAGAGAGAGAGAAGAGAGAGAGAGAGAGCGAGAGACAGAGGAGAGAGAGAGAGAGAGAGAGAGAGAGAGAGAGAGAGAGAGAGAGAGAGAGAGAGAGAGAGAGGAGAGAGAGCGAGAGAGAGAGAGAGAGAGAGAGGAGAGAGAGAGAAGAGAGAGAGAGAGAGCGAGAGACAGAGGAGAGAGAGAGAGAGAGAGAGAGAGAGAGAGAGAGAGAGGAGAGAGAGCGAGAGAGAGAAGGATTGGGCTGACAATGAAATATGGAGAAAATGCAAGACATCAACAAACATTTCAATGTTAGCATTCCTTTTCTATTTATCCATGGTCTGATGCATTGTGCTTTGAAATGCACATAACCCCATGAATGGCATCCACTTGTAAGGTAAAATAACAGTGTGTGTGTGTGTGTGTGTGTGTGTGTGGTGTGTGTGTGTGTGTGTGTGTGTGTGTGTGTGTGTGGTGTGTGTGTGTGTGTGTGTGTGTGTGTGTGTGTGTGTGTGTGTGTGTGTGTGTGTGTGTGTGTGTGTGTGTGTTTCTCTGAATGGCTGACTCGCAGAGTTTGTATGCAAACTCACCTTAGCACTGGAGTCGTGTTAACTCCCTGCCTCTGTACCAACCCTGTCATTGTATTCCCACAGACGTTCTGAACTCATTCTGATTCGACTTGTTTTACAACTGGCAGCAATCAATATCAATGAGGCCCTTTACTGTACCCAATTATTCACTGTGCACTGGACTGCTGTCGCTTCCTGTTCAACCACTGCAGAGGTATAGCGTAGCATAAATATCCAGTCAAATGGTATCAGAACAGACTCTAATCTCAAACTCCATTCTATAATTCATTGTGAGAGGTACCATTGGTTTACAGTGGGAGAGTCCAGCTTCTGCATTGGCTCAGCACACACATACACAAACACACACACAAAGCAGAATATTTCCAATAGCACCCCAGCTACAGTATTCAGCTGATCAATGGAAACAGCTCATGACATTTATTAGACAGGACCCCAACATTAATATTGATGCTCACACATGTTGGTGAACTGGTTTAAATGGAGCGCTAGCAATATACACACAACAAACAACCACTGCAGTACAGAAATCCATGACCCAGTCAAAATGAAGCCGAGCTACACGAATGCAAATGGCTTGCAGTGTTTTGATTTGAAATTAGAAATGCACCTCGTGATTTTATAGCTCTGCAGGATGATTCACTAGTGTGTGTGTGTGTGTGTGTGTGTGTGTGTGTGTGTGTGTGTGTGTGTGTGTGCGTGCGTGCGTGCGTGCGTGCGTGTGTGCGTGCGTGTGTGTGTGTGCATGTGTGTCAGTATGTATGTGTAATGAGACAGATAATTTCTCTCGGATGTGACAGTCCATATTTCGCTAAAAGTAGAAAATCATTTTTCAGGGTTATTTTTCTCACTTTAAAATGAAATTCTCTGACATATACTGTATTCTCCCTCTGTGCTTTTCTGCTGTGTGGCCATGTCCAGTTGACAGCTAAGCCTGTTTCCAGTCTCCTCAGAAAACCAAATATATGAGAGGTGTGATGACATTTATTTTGCAGCCATATGAATGCAGTCACTCACGCATCACTACTGGATTGGGCTACAGAGCGATAACGCAGACTCAGAGACATACAGCTGATGGTATGATAGAGGTTGCACAGGCTAGATTTTTGTATCATTTCACATTCAATTGATAGTATAGTTGCAGGACGAAAGCATGAAGCCATAGCTTGAGAATGGAATCAATAACCTAAAAACATAAGATGAAATTCCAATTCAGGAATTAAAAAAATTGTTGTATTTATTTTTTATTCTTGAATTAGAATCAAATGAAATCTCTTGAACTGACTGGGTTGAAATTAAATTCAACCCAGCCCTAAAACACTGGACACAAAATGATGGATTTTGTAATGCATTTCAAAGGATGAAATGCATTGCTATTCAGTGACATTATTTCTGGATTAAAGTAACTACAGGACTACCACAGAGCAGAAATATGGTAGCCTACACTACTAAACTTAAGCATGCTAAACGTAGGTATGTATCCATTCGATGTTGGGCTACCTTGAAAGTATAGATATTTATGAATAATTTATTTGAAGAAAAATATTGCAAAACTACGCACCATTGTTGTTGTTTTTGTTAGTTGATCGATTAGCAGGTCTACTAGTCGTGCTCTTTTCCTCATCATTAGTAGCCAAATATAAAAAGGTTTGATATTTTTCTCCTTATTGGCACCGTTTTAATGTAATATGAAGTGAATCACTTATTTGAAGCATGACTGGTGTAGTACTTTGATTGTGTATTCCATTTGCATGTATTTAGTGTTTTTATTTAGGATCTAAGTTACAATTACAGTTGCATTTTTTAAATTTGTACACGCCGATTCCATTTCAACCATTTCTCATTGGACATGAATCACTATTTCCCCGTGCAATGTGCTTACCTGTGGCCACGTGGACAAAGAGCGCGGTCAGAGTTTGGTTGTAAATAACATAACTTGATCCACATTCCACATTGAAGGCCGTGTGTGTGTGTGTGTGTGTGTGTGTGTGTGTGTGTGTGTGTGTGTGTGTGTGTGTGTGTGTGTGCGCGCGCGCGCGCGAGATGGTGCGTGCGTGTGTGATGGGGCCACGGGATGGGGTTCCACTGGTGTGCACGGTTTGACCAAGTGTTTGTTACATCGCCGATTCCATTTCAACCATTTCTCATTGGCGGGGAGAGAGAGTGAGTGAGTGAGGCCGGGCCCCTTTTGCATTGAAATCACAGGCCGCCTACGTGATCGTGGAGGACAGCTTACAAGGCCCCTTGGATTGTTCACTGCGAACAATGGATTCTTTTGTGAAGGTGTTTCTCTTTCGATTCCCGGACAATACTTAAGGGCCATTCTGGCCCTTACACTTATGAAATTTTCGCAAAATAATACCTATCCTTAAATATATATACCTCTCCAAACAAGTAGGCTACAGAGAAGTGTATAGGTTACGAAAAAAAGGTTTCTATAAAAACGTGTGTTCATTTTGTAACGCTATTTTGGTGGAATAAGCACGACGTAATAAACCTCCGTCACTAAAACATGTTTGTTGTCTTACATTCCTTTATATTTTTTTAATGATTTGACAGGAAGAAAATATAACATGACTGATTGTATTTTTCGATTACATTTACATTAACTCAGCACAAGCCATCCCATTGTTTAAGCACTGAAATATACATCTGAATGACGTGTCCTATGATTACACATACAGAAAGACTGTAACTCAACACACAGAAATAATCAACATGTATAAAGTATTTCGGATTGTCAGATGAATGATTATGATGTTAGACCTGGGCATGCTCTCTCTGTATAGGTCTATAGCCTAGATCAGCGGTAGGCAACTAGATTCAGCTGCGGGACGATTTTTGTCGGAGTGGATGTTTAGGTGGCCTGAACATAATTATAATAATTTGTACACTGCAAATTGATCCCAATTTAGCCTTGAAAATAACAACATATTTCCTAAACGAAACACATTTTTTGCCAAATTCTTGGTGATTTTATAGTCTTTTTTTTACCAAAAATTGAAGAAAAAAAATAGTAGTTTATTTTACTCAAAACGTTTGTGGGGACAAAAAAATCCCTCGCGAGACAGTTTTGGCACGGGGGCCGCCTGCTGCCTACCAATGGCCTATAGGTTGACTATGAGGGACTATAGACATGCATAAAGAGCTTTCAGCGGTGTCCTGCCCACTAGGCCATAACGGTGACCTCTCCCTCCCCTGGTTGAATAGGTCCATAAGCAGGGACCCAGCTGTGCCTATCCGGACCTTCAACAGAATTTCGGAAATCGGTATGATTTCCCTGGGAAAGTAACCTCCTAGAGAACTTCAACATGGCGTCCACATTTAGTTGATGGTTTTCTTTGAAATATTAAGTAGGCCTATAGAGCTAAATGTCACTGAACATGTCGTCTATCTATAGGCCTATAATAAATAGGCCTAAAACAAAATTGATAGGCTATTACAATTATTTGTAATAAGTAGGCATGTGTAAAGTATTATTATTATTATTATTAGACTATTTTTGTCGTTAACATAATTTATATTTTACCAACATGTATTTTCAAAGATTTGTTTATCGTGTGATAGGCCTATGGCCATACCCTACTGTTAAAAGAGCAGTGTGGACGCGCATATTATAGAAACATACGCCTAAGTGTAAGCCTTTTATATATTTTCAATGTTATAAAATCGACCCTCAAAGATCCGTTTTTGTGTAGAAACTATTTGGTGTTCACGTGTGAGACGCAGCAGCAGGTGCGTATAGCTGTGCGTTGTGCGCAGAGAAACCAAGACGTGCGAATGGTATTATCTTACATGATTTGCCCTACTCTATCCTGAGAGAAGCATGGAAAAGAAATGGCGACCATGCGTTTGGACCAGTGAATTCTCACATTGTCCACGAGGCTCTAAACAAGGAGAAATACACTTCTAAACATTTAGGCCTACTACATTTTGATGTTGGCTCAGGCATATTATTCCTGTTGGATAACTTTAAGTGCTATTTTATGAACGGTTAGACCATAGCATTTTACATTTTACATTTATTTAAACATGCATCTCAGTTTAAAGAATCCATATTGGATTTCACTGTAACGCTAAATCCAAGTTGTTCCATCTGTCTATTGAACTGATGAAACCGTGTGTCGTGTTTGTAACCTCAAACACAACGAAACAATAAAGACTCGCTGTCAGAGCAGTTGGCTAGACATTACACCTTGGATACCAACAAACAGCTCAACCACAAAGCGAGCATCGCCTAGACTGCCACTCACTATGCGAAGCGGTAACATACTCTGCGTATTTACCTATACTGCCTACCAAAAAACCAACGTCAGAAAGAGAGTGTGTGTGTGGGGGGGGGGGGGGTATACAAACGGATGTTCAATATTCAACCCATTTTCCATCTGAATATTACCCAAATTAGGCCTACTTCAACACACGCGCGTCCTATATTTCAAACCCAGGATAGCACTTTCCCAGCGTACCCCCAAAGTTCTGGGGCCGCAGCGCGCACAACTGGAGCCGACTCCCCTCTCTCTTTTGTAGGGGCTATTGTGGGGGCTGCGTGTTGGGATTGGGGGTGTAATGAGGGGGCTGCGACCCCCCGATGGGGTGCATTTGCTATCCAAAGACCGTTAGACAGAGGCTGAATGAATGAGGACTGAAAGTCATTGTAATGCATCGGGACAACTCCCCTTCATTCAGCTTGAGATGTGGAAGCCGCTCAGCCAAGCAGCGAGGGAGAGAAGAGGAGAAAGAAAACTTACCCGGCCACATTTATTTGCCGCTGTCCCTCTCTTTTCCCGACAGACAACAAGTGCTTTTTCAGACCGTCAAAAACAGTGAGCTGTTTTTCTTTCTAGAGAGGCTATATGGCGATAGATCGCCTCTGAATGCAAAGAAGACCGCCAAAGGAGCCGTGAAGGATTGTTGGAGGGGCCATTATGTGTAAGAAAAGGAGAAGTCTGTGCCGACCTTGATTGAAGCCGTCTTGTTTTTAAGGACATAATTGTTTTTCCCTATAGGCCTAGCCAATAGGCTAATGATTTGCATTGTTATTATTCTCGATACCGTCTTTTCCCAAGCATTGGTAGAAATGTAGCTTTTGAATAAGATGAAACAGGAGAGGAAATTCAGGCACAAAACTACAACAGAACAGGAATTGCATTAGTGGACTTAAAATTTCGTTTATATAGCCTATGTCGATTCCGATGGGGCTCATGGCTGAATCAGTATAGGCTTAAATAGATAATTAACAACATTCATTTGAAAAGACTGCATTTGCGAATCTATCGATAATTGAGGGTAAAGCGCCGCGGTTTTTATAATAACCATCTCTGACGTTTCCACCTCTCCATCTCTTTGTTCAGTCGACAGTGGGTGGTATGTGAGAGAGAGCCCGAGAGATAGAGGGGGGGGGGGGGGGGGGGGTCATTTGAATACACCGTGTGACATTTTCTTCAGGAATAGCAATCAATATAGTCCAGGGGAATTTAATTCAGTGCAGTATAAATTTAAATCTAAACGTAATCGGCTTTGTTAAAACGAAATAACATTCGAATAGTTAACACCAAATTGTGTTGTTATGCAATAGCATGAGGCTATAGCCTACACTCAGACGCTAGTCTATAGTATTTCGAATAATTGCATTACTTTTTATCAGATATTATCATAAGAGGTAACGTGGAGGTGGGGAAACATGCATTCAGACAGTGGTTTTCAAATTGGGCCCAAATGTTTATATCGTTGGCCTATATGTTTAGATGGGCCTATTACTCTGCTAATATCTAGGCCCATACAAACATGACGCTTAAATTGCTGTGTGTGTGTGTGTGTGTGTGTGTGTGTGTGTGTGTGTGTGTGTGTGTGTGTGTGTGTGTGTGTGTGTTACTACTGTATAATCAAAACAAACAACACACAGCCTTATATCAAGGGCAGTAAAATTCGTAACTACATTCGTAAATTCGAAGCCCTAAAGAAGCCTTTATATTCATACACTGTTTTAACTCCAATATAGTTTTACTCCAAACGACATAAACAACAGGTGTAATATTCAGTCACGTTATTTTTCCTCGTTAAATATCATGTTAATAGACTAGCATACACCTGTTGTCATACATGACATGCCACTCGACTAATAATTATTAAGAAAGGGGTCTACATTAAGTATAGACAGACCAATGTTAACCCCAGTCTTGTGGTAACATAAGAATTAAATAAGAGCTAACACGTAAATTCACTTCAGTATACATTTTAATCCAACCCAACAATAAATGTATGTCAAAAGTTAGTATGTGGATATCGGGCTATTGTGCAAAATAAATCGAAGGTGCGTGGCTCCTTTGGTGCCATATGAGTGTACAAGAAAAAACACCAAGAGTAGCCTTTATACCCTTGCTGACCATAGATTTTTTTCTTTCACAAATACATGTGTGATGTTGTCAACCTGTCAGGTTTAGGTAGATGAATACAAAGAAACAGAGACTGGATTGCCAATATCTTATTGAACCTAAAACACAAATCCATACATTAAGGCTATACAATATGGAATAGCCCTGCACTTACTGTAGCAGTTCCTTATTCACGCCCCTCATATAACTTCAGGCATATTCCCTGTTTAATCTACAAAGGAGCAATTCAATTTTACGTTAAGGGCCACAGAGATATGTGTAACATAGACTCTACGTGTTTAAATACAATGATCATGGTATATGTCTCAAATCGAAAACTTGCATGAGTGTTGATAGGACAACGTTGTGAGTGTTTCCTAATGCAGTAGACATACATAGGCATAGATGGGAAAGCAACCTAGGCCTATGCGTCGGGGACGCAATCACTGTGTATTATGTAGGCAGGCTATGTGCTAACGCATGACGCCGTGCAGAATGTCAGCCGCGCGGTTTCAAGGACATTCTCGTTGATGAGGATTTGTTTAATGGGGGGAGAAAATTTGGGCCCGGGCCATGACGTCATTGTGTGCGGATGTAATCCTCTTGCGCTGAGCCCAATCAGCAGAGGCTCGCGATTGTCTGGGATGGGAAAGGAGAGGCGCGCTCTAATCCGCGAGAGTGGTGGATCAGAGAGCCCGCGAGAGAGACAGACGCTTGCATCCAGTGTTTCCGTGCAGTGCCGAGGAACCGCCAGATGAAAAGGGAACAGACAGAGAGAGAACGGGTTCCAGTCCTTTACAGACACCGACGGAGTGCGCGATTTACCGGGGAGAGAAGACACCGATGGCGCGCATGGGGTTCCATTGTATTTTTTTTTTTTTTAATGAAGAAGAAAATAAATCTAGGAATTTTTCAGAGACGTGAAGAAAATAGCTTTCTTGTTATCCAAGCTTGTCAAATAGAGGACAGCGATTTTACGCATGCGGCCAAAATGCTTTAAGAGACATATGTAATCATACAGGCCTGATATAACCTGTCAACAGAATGCGAGGGAAAAGCCATCCAACGTTTCAGCGGAGGGCGTTTGTAACGGACAAGTGGAGGAACTGCATCTCAGCTATGCTCCGGAGCGCATTCCTATTTCCTACTCAGCACAATGGGATGTATATCATTTGAACCAAATAGCTACTCTGTGACACACCATCCGATTGTGTTTCTCAATGAGGACAAGCCATGGGCTGCTTTGAGAACATGCGTTTTGTTTGTTTTTTGATAGACAAAGAAATGTTGTTTTGAACATGGACACCCTTCGACGTATGCGTATAGGCGCACAGCTGCATAGAAAACTAGAGCATAGGCTAAAATGTCATTGAGCTATTACGTTTCATGACAGACGAATAGCAGTATCCAGTCTGCAGTAGTGTAAAGAGTCGGTGTTTCGCTTTTGACTTTGTTAGTGTGTGCATATACATGCTATAGTGCTATGTGATGATGGTGCGTTTAAACGCAGAATATGATAGCACTGATGATTGCGTAAGATTTCAATCACATAGCGTGTGTATTTAGTGTGGTCAGAAACATGCATCATTTTTACAATGGTCGGTGTGTGTGTGTGTGCGTGCGTACATATCCGAGTGTTTGGCGCGCTATGATCTCAGTCCAAGTTTTGCATGTCCTCTTTGAGAGCTCGTGTCTTGGGTTGCTCCTTTGGGTGCGCGCGGAGTTGGGTGTCAAATAGGGTTAGGGATTCGACATTGCAGTGCTCGCATCCATGGGGGTGACCAGTGCTTGTATCCGTGCTGGGGCGCGCGTCATCAGGAAGGGTTATCACTCTGCGTGTTCACAGCGGACCTTGATTTAATGTCCATACAATTAAGGCACGCGGTGAATGCCAAGAGAGGAATCTACACAGCATCGTGTTCACTGATATAGGCATTCAATCTACCCCCATTACGCGCTGAAGACAGAAACGAAACCTTTTCACATTCATACTAACCATTAACATCATATTTGCGTTGAGATGACAAGGTGTGTTTTAGATGACACTGTGTGTGTGTGTGTGTGTGTGTGTGTGTGTGTGTGTGTGTGTGTGTGTGTGTGTGTGTGTGTGTGTGTGTGTGTGTGTGTGTGTGTGTGTGTGTGTGTGTGTGTGTGTGTGTGTGTGTGTGCGTGCGTGTTCACTCTTCTGAGTGCATGCGCAATGCGTAAAGTAGCGGGTGGTTTTGGTGGCTTCTGGCTCTTAGAAAATTCATAGATTTTATATCTACATCCAAACCAGATCTGCGTATAGTTTATTACTAGACTGAATTAGAAACCAGACCTATTACATCTGACCTCCAGTTAAATAATAACTTGGTACATTTCAATGAACGTAACAGGTCTTGGCTAAGCAAGGCCCTGTGGTCATGAAGCATCGATGTAACCTCAACCCTTTCTATGCGTACACTTCAACACACACCTGTCATGTGAATGTCGGAGATCAATGAAAAACTAGTAGGATAAATATGAGGGCAATATCCAAAATTGCAAGTACACCCGAGAAAATGTCACTTATTTTGGATACATTCAGAACGAGGCTACTAGAACCACCTTCATAAATATATGATCAAATATCCCACCGGGCACAGACGTCCTTTCTACGTCGAGTTGTCAACTAACATGAATTCAACGTGAAATCAACAAAAAATGTCACCTTGTCATTGAATAGGTGAAAAGTTAGAAAAAATATGAAATTCCCTTAAGTTGATGACGTTTTTTGTTGTTGTTGAAATGACGTGGAAACAACGTTTATTCAACCAGTTTTTGCACAGTGGAATAGGTCTAATTGAGTCTAGGTGATTTAATGGTTTTGGACTGAATTATAAATTCGATCAATTAAATGAGAGAAATGTAATTACAATATCAAGGCTATATAAGCTGCATCTCGCTTCCATGGCAGCACTAAAAGAGGCCTATTGCTCAGTACACCAGCTAGGCCTACATTCAAACGAGATAACTCATGGTATAATTGAAATAGACCGATTTTTCCAACTGAAACAAGTAGCCTCTAGGCTAATCGAAACGCTATGTGGCAAAGGCGCCATCCTGCCATGTCCAGCAGTCTGCGTCACAAACCGGAGACATGAATTATAATAACAAAACTGTTCCCTCTAAAGATGTTTCCAACTATACCCTGCATATAAATATTCCCCATTTAAATAGGTAGCCTGCAAAGTTAGCATGTGTGTGGATCTAGAGCTATAAATAGCATTTTATCAAAGATATTTTAAGTTTCGTCTGGTAAAAAGGCCCACAAATGAGCTGTCAAAGACAGGTAACAGTGACCATAACTGTACTATTTCTGAGTCTCTTAGAATGTTGCCTTGCATTTCACGTAGCCTATAACTATCCATAGGCTAAGCCTTCATGTCATGGCATATTGCTATTCGTTTAGGCAACTTTTTGTTTAGAAATTCTTGTCAAAGTCCCCAAATATTACACATTGCAACAGCTTCCAAATACATTAAATACATATTTAAGTAGCCCAACTGACAACACATGAATGAAGTGAATTAAAATGACATATTGTTCTAGACTTCCCGAGGCCTGTATGGTCAGGTCACCGTCATTACGCCTTGTCATGAGCTAAAGAGTCAATGCCACCGGTAGGAACCATATTAACAATGCCTCGCTGGCTTGGTTGTACAAATGCTAGTAGCCTAGTCCATTCAAATGCAGCCTATATAAAAAAGGTTTTGCTGTAAAACAATAGCCTACAAAACAACATCAAATATATCATTTATTATAAATCTGCAGTAGGCCTCCATTCATACCCTACAATACTCATCTCATATGTGTATACTGTACTCTATACCATCTACTACGCCGTTTGGACATCACTCATTTATATATTTTTATGTACATATTCGTATTCATTCCTTTACACTTGTGTGTACAAGGTAGTTGTTGTGGAATTGGTAGATTACTTGTTAGATATTACTGCATGGTCGGAACTAGAAGCACAAGCATTTCGCTACACTTGCATTAACACCTGCTAGCCATGTGTATGTGACAAATAAATGTGATTTGATTTGACTTTTGATTCACAAAAAAGTACATTTTTAGACTGAATACCATATATAGCCTAATCATGTTTGATGGAGCCGATAAATCAGAGGATACATATAATTTGAAGGTTTCTGAATTATTGAAAGAGTATTGTCGAGATCTCTCAGGTAAGTGGTTGTTAAGGAAATCAATTCTGATAAAAATGTCAGAAAATGTTTAACAGTGTCACGTTTTTGAAACTATTTTCAATGCTTGGCCTGGGTAGCATACACGTGGAATGTTGTGTAAAACATAACCAATAAATAAATGCTGAGGGTGCATGTATTATTTCATTGTCGGTGATTTTGGGAAAGGGGAAAGGTTTCAGAGAAATGTTTATGTGAAATAGGCCTACCGGTATAAAGCAACCTGTAGATAGATACCGTAGTAGGAATGCCTGTAACAAATGGAGATGGACTCTGCCTGTTAGTTCCTCAGTAGTGTAGCCTATTCAGGACCAAGGAGAGCTCCCGCCAGGTTGCATGGATGAATTAAGAACTATAACGTTGACAATAGACCTAACCTACCTTTAGGCCTAACATCCACAAAGGGCTTATAAAAATGTATTACATTTTGGTAGTTCAGTTCGGCCTATATATTATACCTTATGACGGCTAGGAGACGTACTTAGACCGACTTGGTCCCTGCGCTGCCCAGGCATCATAGGCCATCGACGACTCCTCTCCATTGACTCTGTTCTGGGCTGAATCTCGTTCCATCCCATGCCTGTGTTCCTGTTCTAGAAAGCAGGAGAAGCCTTGTTTTAAATTCATTCACGTACGCATGTAGGCCAGTCTATTAGAAACCAAATAAACGTATATACATTTAAATTTCACAGTTGAGGATACTTTTAACTTTCAATATATTTGACATTTTTATTTTACTTATCTTGTGGGTCTACTGATATATTCAAAATAGAGAATTCGTCATCTGTGGAAATGTAGGCCGATTAGCCTATAGTCTAATAATAGCTACTGTCCCGGACAAGGAATTACCATCACATGCTCTGCACCTTTTCTCACTCTAGTCTAGTCAAATTGTCTTCATATGCTTCTATATCGGCATGTTATAACGTAGACATAGACCTAGACTATGGCATAGTTGTCCAAGACATTATAATCGCCAGACAAAATCATCACCCAGCTGATTTCAATTCAAACTTCCAAAATAAAGGAAACACCAACATAAACAGTCTTAATAGGGCGTTGGGCCACCACGAGCCAGAACAGCTTCAATGCACCTTGGCATAGATTCTACAAATGTCTGTAACTCTATTGGAGGGATGCGACATCATTCTACAAAGAGAAATTCCATAATTTGGTGTTCTGTTGATGGTGGTGGGAAACACTGTCTTAGGCTTGGCTCCAGAATCTCCCATGGGCCTAAGTGTTAAATTGGGCGGAGATCTGGTGACTGAGACGGCCATGGCATATGGTTTACATCATTTTCATGCTCATCAAACCATAGCTATGGTAGCCAAAATAATGGCCCGCAGACCATTTTTTTTACATAACCCAAACCATGATGGAATGTTAATTGCTTAATTAACTCAGGAACCACAGCGGTGTGGAAGAACCTGCTTTCAATATACTTTGTATCCCTCATTTACTCTAGTGTTTCCATTATTTTGGCAGTTACATGTATGTGTGTGGGTCAGGTTTCAAAAGGGGGGGATCAGAATGAGACGGATTCTATAATCCTCTCTTTTTCTATCGGGATTATATCAATCTGTCCGTTTTTGAGCTGTTTTTTCCAGAAAATAATAGGATCATTCTGATCCAGCTACCACAATATCACAGAATCCAGATTTTCAGTGCTTTGAACAGGACTCCACCTTACCATCTATTGGACAGGTTGTGGTACTACTTCTACACTGTCATAGGGAAACAGAAAGGAGTAAACTACACTGAACAAAAATATAAACACAACATGTAAAGTGTTTCATGAGCTGAAACAAAAAATCCCAGAAATGTTCCATATGCACAAAAAGCTTATTTCTCTCACATTTTGTGCACACATTTGTTTACATCCCTGTTAGTGAGCATTTCTACTTTGCCAAGATAATCCATCCACCTGACAGGTGTGGCATATCAAGAAGATGATTAAACATCATGATCATTAGACAGGTGCACCTTGTGCTGGGGACAATAAAAGGACACTATAAAATGTGTAGTTTTGTCACACAACACAATGCCACAGATGTCTCAAGTTTTGAGGGAGCATTCAATTGGCATGCTGATTGCAATAATGTCCACCAGAGCTGTTGCCAGATAATGTAATGTTAATTTCTCTACCATAAGCCGCCTCCAATGTTGTTTTAGAGAATTTGACAGAACGTCCAACTGGCCTCACAACCGCAGACCACGAGCCCAGGACCTCCACATGCGGCTTCTTCACCTGCAGAATGGTCTGAGGGTGGGTGGGAGACTGAGGAGTATTTATGTCTGTAATAAATCGCATTTGTGGGGAAAAACTCATGCTGATTGGCTGGGCCTGGCTGCCAAGTGGGTGTGCCTATGCACTCCAAGGCCCACCCATGGCTGCACCCATGCCCAGTCATGTGAGATCTATAGATTAGGGCCGAATGAATTTATTTAAATTGACTGATTTCCTTATATGAACTGTAACTCAGTCAAATCTTCAAATTTTTTGCATGTTGCATTTATACAGTATTTTTGTTCAGTACACATGAATAAAGGTACCTTGATTAAACATAAGAGCCTGCATGTCACTTATAATTAGATACATTTATTTGACACTTGTCAATATAACAATTTACCACATACCTGTACTGTAGTCAATTTAACATAATGAACCTTTGGTTTTCAGATGTAAGAACATTTTTTAAACCTCCTCCACATTTCTTGGTTGTAGCGCCTTTCACCTTTCTAAATCCAACCTTCTAGTGAGATCAAGATAATCCAGATTTTTGGGATGAAAACTATCCTAATCACTACCTTCGAGTTTTAAAAAATGCAAAATGACCTACATTCCCCGATTAAAGGTCAGATTGGATTACCACATCCTTATCCCTATCCGGCGGATCAGAACCCCATTTTTAAGTTTTGAAAAAGTAAATTCTAACATTTAATCCTATCCGATAGGGGTAATCAGATAACTTTTGAAAAAGTAAATTCTAACATTTAATCCTATCCGATAGGGGTAATCAGATAACTTTTGAAAAAGTAAATTCTAACATTTAATCCTATCCGATAGGGGTAATCAGATAACTTTTGAAAAAGTAAATTCTAACATTTAATCCTATCCGATAGGGGTAATCAGATAACTTTTGAAAAAGTAAATTCTAACATTTAATCCTATCCGATAGGGGTAATCAGATAACTTTTGAAAAAGTAAATTCTAACATTTAATCCTATCCGATAGGGGTAATCAGATAACTTTTGAAAAAGTAAATTCTAACATTTAATCCTATCCGATAGGGGTAATCAGATAACTTTTGAAAAAGTAAATTCTAACATTTAATCCTATCCGATAGGGGTAATCAGATAACTTTTGAAAAAGTAAATTCTAACATTTAATCCTATCCGATAGGGGTAATCAGATAACTTTTGAAAAAGTAAATTCTAACATTTAATCCTATCCGATAGGGGTAATCAGATAACTTTTGAAAAAGCGTCCCCTGAAGACCTTTCTCGAACATGGAAGGAAAAAACAAAACAGAATCACTGTCAAGTTAACAAAAGTAGTCTTTTCAGAATGATCAACAGTAATGATGAGATTAAGACAAAGTGATTGTTGCTAAATATACAGTTTATTAAGGCTTGATTCTTTCTAAAGGAAAAAATAATAATAAACCAAGATAGAGCTTTCAAAACCTTACAGGTTGATCCCACTGATATAGCTAAAGTGGTTTACTTGCAAGTCTATACAATAATTCATTGTATTAATATTTTGTTATTTCATGTCATTATTCCTTTAGTGTAGTAGACATATCCTTTATTTTAGAACCATACACATGGCCCCCCTTGCAGCAAACAACTCGACACGTGCATGTAAGTCCTGAACTATAGGCATCACATCCATCTCATGCTTCTTGACCGAAAGAAAGACAACAGCAATGTCTATAATCTAAAATGGCTTCCTCCACTTGTCTCCTTTCCTTCATCTATACTGGTGTGAAAGACAACTTGTGGAAGAAAACACCATAGAAATCATCCACCCCATATGGCTTTAACCCCGTTTTCACATTACTGCAGATGGAGGAAAGGAAGCCACTTTAGACTATTGAGATGCACCCGGACGTCCCCTGTATGAAGTCAAAGGTCATGTCTCCAGACATACAGGGGCTACACTACACCAGCCAGGGAAAAGAGCAGCTACGCAACAGACTACAGATAAAACCAACATGAGACTGGGCTGTGCTGATACAAACATCCAGCAAGTCTGGAACTGATCCACACACATGGCAAGTAACGACACTGTTACAACTTTATGAACACAAGAGCTGCGGTTCACACTCATGTACAGCAGTGGAGGCTGGTGGAAGGAGCTATAGGAGGACGGGCTCATTGTAGTGGCTGGAATGGAATCAATTGAACGATATCGAACATATTGAAACCACGTTTGACTCCGTTCCAGGTATTTGATTCCAGCCATTACAATGAGCCCGTCGTCCTATAGCTCCTCCACTGATGTGCAGTAACAGTGAGGGACAGCATTCACATCCATGTCTCTCTCTTGCTCACACACACACACTGTGATGTCACAGAATTCCAGGTTTAATGCTCAAGTCAGAATAAACCTACAACACAAGCGAGTGGACTGAATGGCACTCAGAACAGTTTCTACCCCGTCTCTCTGTGCAGAATGGGAATCCAGCATGTCTGAGATCAGTAAGAGAACAAAGGAAATACTGCTGTACTGTCAGTAAAGGAACTGTACTAGAAAGAAATCGTTGTGCCAACCATTACTCAAAAGGGTTGTATAGTGTTTAACCACAATGTAATCAAGGTTACCAGACTGATTGCAGCCTGCATGATTGCACATTGTGGGCTATTAATTAGAGGGATAATTGTTTATCATTCGATGTTCAACCACCAATCAATCTTGATGGATAGATACTTCCTGATACCACTGACTTATTTTCAATGACTTTGAGCAACAAAAAAAACACAGAAACCATATTTAGTTCTTATTTGTTTTCTTACTCTTGAGAGTAAATCAGTTATTCATTTCAGGTCATCTCCATGACTACAGGCTCCTAAGTTAAATCTTAGCATTACCAAGGACATGATTTACAGCAAAACCACATTTTGAGAAGAAAGTCAAACAAAACAACAGATTAAGACAGAATTATGATGAACGGATAATTAACCCAAGTGATTTTTCCAAATAGAGAAACAATTCATTCATATGTAGCAGTTACAGCATATCATTCTAGCTATAAAATAATTCATTTAAAATGGTGAATGCTACATTTCTCTCAGACTGGCTTGAGTACATGAACATAAGCTCCTGATAATGACAACTTCTTCAAGACAAATGTCATTTATCAAAACAAAGTGGAGGGGTGTTAGGGATGTAAAATTGTATAATTTTCAATTCAGATGGTGAGAGCTCCGTCGTCGTGGAGGACACCCATCAGTTACTTCCTTCCCAGAGGCCTTTGCACACTTCCACCTTTGAAATGTCCCGAGTCTGACTTCAGACTATCCCTGATTTCTCCAGCACTGTCAGTTAAAGATTCTTTTGACAAGTCATCAATAACTAGAAAACTAAATATTAAGGCTCCAGAAAAATCATCTTTCTGAACTGAAAATTGTCAGTAGTAAGCCATAAAATATAGACTTTGTTGATTTTGAATGAAAAATAGATAAACCGCTGAAGTCTCATTATCACACACAGTTCTAAGTCTGAAAATGTTTTGCCTTTGGGATCCTCCAACCCTGTTGGCACAGTTAAACCTCTGAAGGATGGCAACACCGCCCCCCAATGGACAAACAGGGGCAGGATACGGCAGTTCCTGATTGTACAGAAATATAAAGTGGCAGATATTCTCTCTTCTCCTTGGTGCTGTCAAACCCTGATTCAATTCGAGGAAGAGTAAGAAGGGAGGGGCCAGGAGAGGTCAAAAACAAATCCAGTCTGACGAGAAAGAGTACATGGAGAGAACGTAAAAAAACGAAGTCAATCAGAACTAAAACAATGTGATGGTGGTGGCTAGGTAATACATGAACTCAGCTTGTTATCCCTGCACAAAAGGTGATGGGTGGTACCTGGGGGCGGAAAGCGCAAGTCTCCACGGTGGTGGCAGAAATTCACCAGGATTAAATAGGAGAAAAAAAAGAATACTTTTTTTTAAATATAATTTCTGAATTCTTCTGTCTCTTAAATCGAATGTCCTAGTGTAACTGTTGATCAAGCCAAGGATAAATGTCTTCTACTGCTGTTTACTCCTGTTTTGGCGCTCCTGCGGGGAGACAAGAGAAGGACATGAATAACATTGAAAAACACAATCGAAACATCAGTGACCAAAATGTTCCTTCCACACCTCGTCATCATAACAGTAATGTCAGATTCCAGGTGAGAGACAGAGAAACTGGACATGTACCTGTTCCAGCCGAGACCGGTTCTGGATGGGTGCAGGCGGCTCAAAGGTCTGACAGCAGGAGTAGAGGGAGTGAAGAGAAGTCATTTAAGCACACACACAAAGACATTCAGCCCTAGAGAGAGCAAACTCTTATGAACATCTATTGAAGAGGGCTATGAAATGGTAGGCTCTATATCAGGGCTCTCCAAACCTGTTGCTAGAGAGCTACCGTCCTGTTTTCCCTCCGACCCTAATCTACAGCACCTGATGCTAACAATTAGTTGGTTGATAACCTTAAAATCAGGTTAGTTACAACTGGGTTAGGAGTGAAAAGCTACAGGACGGTAGTGCTCCAGGAACAGGGTTGAGATCCCTGTTCTATGTACTGATGAAATTCCATCTTCACCAAGATGATAGCTAATGTCAATCAAATGTTTACCAACAACAAAGAATTGTATTTGAAACAACAAACACTTCTTGGAGGCAGGTTCTTTAGCATCCATAAAGACTAGGAGTGGATGGACTGGATTTAACAAGACCAGTGTATCTAACACACCTTGCGTACCTCCTCCTCTTCCTCCTGCCTCTTCTCATAGTGGGAGAAGTCGTCAAAGATGGAGGTGGTGTGCTTGAAGCCCACGATGATCTTCATCACCTGCTTGGCCTTCTCCAGAGGGACCTCCTGAGTGTCTCGGGAGTTGGTCACCGGCTTGTTGTCGTTGTTCTCCAAGCGGATGTGGCGCAGCTGGCTGTTGGGCACGTCCTTAACAAACAGCCAGTCCACGTCAAACTTGCCCTTCCACTTGTCCTGCGCCCACACGCCGGCACTGGTGCCGTAGTCCACGGACGAGCGCATCTCGGCCACGCCACAGAAGTGGCCGCTGCCGTTGACGCTGAACAGCAGGTAAACGGGTCCTTTGCCGTTGAGGCTGCGGAAGGCCCCGTCCAGGCGCTTGTTGCCGTGCTCGGTGCTGCACCAGATGGAGTACTTGATGGAGCGGTGGATGTCGTCCTCAGAGTAGCTCTTGATGATGAACACACGACCGTTCTTCAGGTTCCACTCAAACACCCTGGGGTTGTAGCTGTGGGCGGCACGCAGCTTCTCCAACACCGGGTGGTTCTCCACTCCACCAGGGACCATACCGACAGAACCAGCGGGACCGCCATTACCCCCACTGACTATGCCAATCATACTGCTACCGTCCATGCCGGCCCCTCCTTGCCCGTATCCAAGGTTACGGTTGCGCGGTGCGACCCAGCGGGTCTGGGGAGGTGGGGGTTGGGTCTGGTGTTGGTAGGGTTGAGGAGGGGGCTGGTGGTGCTGGTGGTGTAAGGCCATGGGCTGCATTTGCTGCTGCTGCAGCAGGGACTGGGGAGGGGGCTGCATGGGGTTCTGCTGCATGGGGTTCTGGGGCTGCATGGGGTGGCCATGGGGCATGCTCATAGCCTGCTGCTGCTGCATGGGGGCTTGGGCCACTTTATTCACAGGCCCTTTGTTGTCCCAAGTGCCAATGTCCATGTTGTGTTTGATGGGCGGAGGGGGCAGGGTTCCCCCAGGGCTGGGCATGCCTGGTTTCACCTTGGTCTTCAGCTGCTGGGGTTTGGCCGGCTTACTAGCGATGGCCGCCCAGGAGGCGGGCTTGGGTGGGGGCATACCGATGGACGTACCCCCGTTCCCCTGTGCCACTACCGGCGGTCCGCCAATCACAGAGCCCACAGCCTTGACCCCTGACCCCTGGCCTGTGAGGTCACCACCAATCTTCAGGCCCACCATGCCCTGCTCCAGGCTGTTCATGCCAGGGGCCTTATTGAGGGTGTCACTGTGGAAGCCTGTCTGGCCGTCAGGCACCAGTGTGCCACCCAGGGAGCTGGGAGGGTAGCTATAGCTGCCACCGTAGGCTGAGCTCTGAGTCTGCTGGCCCTGGGAGCCACTGGTGCCCCAGGCGGAGAAGGCCGGGTTCTCAGGGAAAAAGTTAAAGCGGTGGGGGTAGATGCTGCTGCCAAGCCCTCCAGGCTGGCCAAACACGGTATCGGGCATGAAGTGGTGGTCTCCATTGCTCAAGGGTCCGTAGGGGGTGAGGTAAGGGATTGGGGGGTCTCCACCGGTGGACCAGGGGGCCTCACTGAGGGGGTAGGGGAAGCCGATGGAGGGGGCGTAGTAGCTGGACAGGTAGGGGTCGGTCATGGACTGGTAGCTGCTGTTCTGTGGAGGTAGAACAATTACAATAATCTATATCCGGTATGTAAAAAGTTGTTTCATTAGTATTTTGGTGTTTGCTTCACATTATGCAGCACTAATAAACAGTTAATCACAAAACACTCAACTAGTAAATGGAAAGAATATGGACCCACAAGGACAAAACTGTGGGGTTAAAAGAATGGCAATGAGAAAGTAATACCAAAAATGTAATTTTGCAAAGGCAGATTTGTTCTGTGAGAGGAGCAAAATGAGGCCCTCACTGGAAACAATCAATCGCTCTTCAAAAGACAAGGTCATGAGACCTTTCTGGCATCCATTTTAAATGACAAACTAATAGAGAATAGAGGGTACAAGGGTCAGAAGGCCACATTTAGAAACTAAAAATAAAAAAGTCAAACGCTATCATCTCCTGCACATCAACTGTTTTGCCCTCTAAGTGAAAAGCTAGGTGACAATTACATTCCTTATGGATTCATGTGAGGAAATAATGTGTCATTTGTCTTTCTAAGGCATTCAAGACACTTGAATCTTAATATGCAATACCTGACTCTGAGCTTTCTTCTACTGGAAACATCCACCTAGAATTTTGCTCCACTGAAAACCAAGTGTAAAATGTAGACCTAGCCCAGGCATATTCACATCTTACCCTACTACTGAGTACAGCTGCTTTTCTGTTCTACCTGATAATAATTGCACCCACCTGGTGTCCCAGGTCTGAATCAGTCCCTGATTAGAGGGAACAACAGGAAAAAAAGCAGTGGAACTGGCTTTGAGTCCCAGATCTGAATTTGAGGGACCTAGTCTACATTGGGGAAATCTGAAACCTTGATATAAAGAGCTTTAATAACCCATCACTTAAAATCAGTTTGATACAAATGGAGACTAACTTCCAACTGCAGCTTCAACACAAAAACTGCCACCCCCTGTCATGGAAATTCAGAATTGAATAACAAGAAAATGTCAACATTATCCCATGAAAGACTGGTCAGCATTATCACCTGCGGCCAGTCACGCACCTGGGTTGATTGGCCAGTGAGGTACGGCTCAAAGTCAGTGTCGTGGACAGTCTCCTTCTGATGCAACGAACCATTTTGCACTGAAACAACAACACAGGAGTTAGGACTTTTGGCAAAAAGCAATCAGCAATCATTTCTCTCAACAATAACAGGTGAGTGGCAATGCACTGTCAGTTCAGTTCAGTTCAGTGAAGGGCATTTGGAAGTGTGCTTAGTAGGCAAGGCAGCCTTAACACTGACACCCAGCATGCGCATGTGGTGTCATCCTCCACAAATAACCTGCGCGCATCATCGTGATATGACTGACAGCCACCTGGCACTTGCTAGGAGACCAGTCGTATCCTGGAAGTGAATCAGGCAGTGACCTACACCCCTCCAGCAGTGTCAGTATGAGGCCTGTGCTGTGTGTCACTGCCTGCCTGCCTCAATGTCTAACACACAATTAAAGGCTAGTCACAACACCAATCAACGTCACAGCCTACCAGCAGTGAATAATCAGCGAGTCACTAAAGTGTGCGTGTAGAGAATTTGAGGCTGGTTTGTATAAATATATTCTGAATAATATCTGGTGTGCAGTATAAGTTTGTATGTCAAAGTCAACTCATCCAGAATGTATGGCAAAATGTTAGCTAATAAATCAACTGGAATTTTGCACAACAACTTCCACCATTAATCTATGGCAAACAAATGTAGAATAGGCTGTTGACTATTGTTTGTTTAGCTAACTGACATGCAAAAGGTACCAGGCTAGATACTCTCTTCAGCTAGGCCTACACGATCTAGATCAGATAGGTGTTCCGTGAGGTGAAGCTGTAACCGTGTGCAGCGGACTAGAGACCACCAGCGTAGATCAAAAATGTACCCCAAGTAGCTAGCTACTCTAAGAAAAACTAAAAGTTCCAAAAAGGTTCTTGGGCTGTCCTTGTGGGTTATCCTACGAAGCAAGCTAGATCTACTCAGGGTTTTCTAAAGCTAACCAGCTTCAGTTAGCTTCACATTCCAGCTCAGGCTTTTCACCCGTACTATGAGAGTGGATGCTGCTCGTCCGCCTGCTGCTAACTCTAGCAGGCCTGTAACTGCGCGTGCACGTCACACATACCTAGTTGAACACCAAACTCTTCATTGAGACAATGCTGAAACATCAAATCAGGCTTTTATATTTTATAACATATCGTTAATGCTGACTTTAGTATGCTTATCAATGCACAACCACATGCACCTATTTCCCCAACTCGTAGCGATTAAATCATTGTTTTAAGTCATACAAAAGTGTTATTGTGCATGAAGTCACAAATGCATTATGTCATTACTAAATGTGTAATGTGATAATGTTAAAATACCAACAATTTTTTTTATTATTAAAATATTTTAAATCAGTTGTCCTTTGCAAGATTGAGAGAATCTGATTTTATTGGTCCTCAACTCGTGGCCATGTCATTTAATTCGGGCTAAGTGGAGACAGCCGTGAGTTAGCCTGCCCCGGAGCAAGTTAGAGCTGAAGGACTCGTTGCCATAGAAATGTGCCTGGGTAAAAGGTGAGAGGCTTTTGCTAAGAGCCACGCATTGCTTGTGGTCCGGTTTTGGAAACATAAGGAACACATCTTTCATCAGCGAGAAATTCAAAAAAAAGGAATGGTAAATTACTACACACATTTATAGGGTTAGGGTTCCCACACGGCCATATCTCCATGTTACACTGCTTGTTTACAGAAAAACAGATGGAAGACAGTCGACTACCTGTTCTAATTAGCTAGTACAGGTGTTCCTCTCCGAACACCTGTACATAAACAGAAGACGGATGCCACAAACGTGTTGTCACTGAAAAACAGTGCTGAGGGATTAAAACAAAATGGTGGTTATTTTGAGTTTTTTTAAACAACTCATTTACCAATGTAGGTTCAATTATTTACATTCCATTTCATTCAGGTTTTTTCTGTGAGCTCAATGCAGTTTCTCTAGAGATAAATTGGATCAAGCCCATTGTGCGATGTAATATAGAGTTATAGTTTCCAACAGGCCAATATTCAACAGTTTAGCGCAGAAAACATGGTAATTAGGTACAATCACCATAATCCATTGTGTGCCTACTTATCCGGTCTGTGTGGGGCTGAAGAAGAGGAGGCAGAAGATGCGCAATCGAGAGGGTCTCTACATGATAATACATTATCTAAGTGATTTATAGTTGCTCGTCAGGAGTCATAAGCCTTCCCTGTAGCTCAGTTGGTAGAGCATGGTGTTTGCAACGCCAGGGTTGTGGGTTCGATTCCCACGGGGGGCCAGCACAGAAAAAAAAAAAAAAAAAAATGTATGAAATTGTATGAAATGTATGCATTCACTACTGTAAGTCGCTCTGGATAAGAGCGTCTGCTAAATGACTAAAATGTAAATGTAAATGTAAGTATGCCTTATTTACTTTGAACTACTACAATTGTTATTGTCAGACAGCAGCTCTGAGATTAATTGGCATGAAAGTCATCAAATAAAACAAATGCAATATACACAACTGAAATATTTTAAAGTGAATAAATGGTTAAGTAAAGGGATAAACACGGACGTTCTGTACATTACCTTGGAAATAATGGACGACGCAGCGGGACGAGGCGGAGCGGAGTCCCTTTGTAGAGTTCACTTTCCCAAGGTAATGTACAGAACAGAACCGTTTATCCCACTTATACCACAGTTGCCAAAGAAAACAATATGAATGCACACAAACTAGAGGTCAGCCGATTAATCGGAATGGCCGATTAATTAGGGCCGATTTCAAGTTCATAACAATTGGTAATCGGCATTTTTGGACGCCGATTATATTGCAATCCACGAGGAGACTGCGTGGCAGGCTGACCACCTGTTACGCGATTGCAGGCAGCCATGGTAAGTTGCTAGTGAGCATTAAACTTATCTTATAAAAAAAACAATCTTAACATAAATCACTAGTTAACTACACATGGTTGATGATATTACTAGTTTAACTAGCTTGTTGCATATAATCAATGCGGTGCCCGAAATTGTCACTTCTCTTGCGTTCAGTGTAAGGAGAGTCAGGGTATATGCAGCAGTTTGGGCCGCCTGGCTCGTTGTGAACTGTGTGAAGACCATTTCTTCCTAACAAAGACCATAATTAATTTGCCAGAATTGTACATAATATTCAAGGTTGTGCAATGTAACAGCAATATTTAGACTTAGGGATGCCACCCGTTTGATAAAAATACGGAACGTTCCATATTTCACATACGGAATTAACATTTTGTTTTCGAAATGATAGTTTCTGGATTTGACCATATTAATGACCAAAGGCTCGTATTTCTGTGTGTTTATTATAATTAAGTCTATGATTTGATAGAGGCAGTCTGACTGAGCGGTGGTAGGCAGCAGCAGGCTCGTAAGCATTCATTCAAAACAGCACTTTCCTGCATTTGCCAGCAGCTCTTCGCAATGCTTGAAGCACACCGCTGTTTATGACTTCAAGCATATCAACTCCCGAGATTAGGCTGGCAATACTAAAGTGCCTATAAGAACATCCAAAAGTCAAAGGTCAATGAAATACACTGCTCAAAAAAATAAAGGGAACACTTAAACAACACAATGCAACTCCAAGTCAATCACACTTCTGTGAAATCAAACTGTCCACTTAGGAAGCAAAACTGATTGACAATAAATTTCACATGCTGTTGTGCAAATGGAATAGACAACAGGTGGAAATTAGAGGCAATAAGCAAGACACCCCCAATAAAGAAGTGGTTCTGCAGGTGGACCACAGACCACTTCTCAGTTCCTATGCTTCCTGGCTGATGTTTTGGTCACTTTTGAATGCTGGCGGTGCTTTCACTCTAGTGGTAGCATGAGACGGAGTCTACAACCTACACAAGTGGCTCAGGTAGTGCAGCTCATCCAGGATGGCACATCAATGCGAGCTGTGGCAAGAAGGTTTGCTGTGTCTGTCAGCGTAGTGTCCAGAGCATGGAGGCGCTACCAGGAGACAGGCCAGTACATCAGGAGACGTGGAGGAGGCCATAGGAGGGCAACAACCCAGCAGCAGGACCGCTACCTCCGCCTTTGTGCAAGGAGGAGCAGGAGGAGCACTGCCAGAGCCCTGCAAAATGACCTCCAGCAGGCCACAAATGTGCATGTGTCTGCTCAAACGGTCAGAAACAGACTCCATGAGGGTGGTATGAGGGCCGACGTCCACAGGTGAGGGTTGTGCTTACAGCCCATCACCGTGCAGAACGTTTGGCATTTGCCAGAGAACACCAAGATTGGCAAATTCGCCACTGGCGCCCTGTGCTCTTCACAGATGAAAGCAGGTTCATACTGAGCACGTGACAGATGTGACAGAGTCTGGAGACGCCGTGGAGAACGTTCTGCTGCCTGCAACATCCTCCAGCATGACTGGTTTGGCGGTGGGTCAGTCATGGTGTGGGGTGGCATTTCCTTGGGGGGCCGCACAGCCCTCCATGTGCTCGCCAGAGGTAGCCTGACTGCCATTAGGTACCGAGATGAGATCCTCAGACCCCTTGTGAGACCATATGCTGGTGCGGTTGGCCCTGGGTTCCTCCTAATGCAAGACAATGCTAGACCTCATGTGGCTGGAGTGTGTCAGCAGTTCCTGCAAGAGGAAGGCATTGATGCTATGGACTGGCCCGCCCGTTCCCCAGACGTGAATCCAATTGAGCACATCTGGGACCTCATGTCTCGCTCCATCCACCAACGCTACGTTGCACCACAGACTGTCCAGGAGTTGGCGGATGCTTTAGTCCAGGTCTGGGAGGAGATCCCTCAGGAGACCATCCGCCACCTCATCAGGAGCATGCCCAGGCATTGTAGGGAGGTCATACAGGCACGTGGAGGCCACACACACTACTGAGCCTCATTTTGACTTGTTTTAAGGACATTACATCAAAGTTAGATCAGCCTGTAGTGTGGTTTTCCACTTTAATTTTGAGTGTGACTCCAAATCCAGACCTCCATGGGTTGATAAATTGGATTTCCATTGATTATTTTTGTGTGATTTTGTTGTCAGCACATTCAACTATGTAAAGAAAAAAGTATTTAATAAGATTATTTCTTTCATCCAGATCTAGGATGTGTTGTTTAAGTGTTCCCTTTATTTTTTTGAGCAGTGTATATATAAAATATAAAAATCGTCATCGTCTTTTTTTGGTCCTCCAATAAATCGGTATCGGCGTTGAAAAATCATAAAAATCAGTCGACCTCTAACACAAACGGTAGAAAACATTCGTACTCATCTTTTGGTTGCTAGAGACGTGACCCGTGGTCACATACACATATTTAGCAGATGTTATTGGTCACATACACATATTTAGCAGATGTTATTGGTCACATACACATATTTAGCAGATGTTATTGGTCACATACACATATTTAGCAGATGTTATTGGTCACATACACATATTTAGCAGATGTTATTGGTCACATACACATATTTAGCAGATGTTATTGGTCACATACACATATTTAGCAGATGTTATTGGTCACATACACATATTTAGCAGATGTTATTGAGGCTGTAGCGAAATGCTTGTGTTCCTAGTTCAACAGTGCAGTAATATCTAACAATACACACAAATCTAAAAATAAAAGAATGGAATTAAGAAATATTAGGACGAGCAACGTCGACTCCGGAGTGTGTGCGTGAGATATATAAAGAACACACACACAAAAGTTTGGGGTCACTTAGAAAAGTCCTTGTTTTTTGTCCATTAAAATAACATCAAATTGATCAGAAATACAGTGTAGACATTGTCAACTGGCAGATTCATTAAATAGTACCCGCAAAACACCAGTCTCAACGTCAACAGTGAAGAGGCGACTCCGGGATGCTGGCCTTCTTGGCAGAGTTGCAAAGAAAAAGCCATATCTCAGACTGGCCAATACAAAGAAAAGATTAAGATGGCAAAAGAACACAGACACTGGACAGAGGAACTCTGCCTAGAAGGCCAGCATCCCGGAGTCGCCTCTTCACTGTTGACGTTGAGACTGGTGTTCTGCGGGTACTATTTAGTGAAGCTGCCAGTTGAGGACTTGTGAGGCATCCGTTTCTCAAACTAGACACTCTAATCTACTTGTCCTCTTGCTCTGTTGCGCACCGGGGCCTCCCACTCTTTCTATTATGGTTAGAGCCAGTTTGTGCTGTTCTGTGAAGGGAGTAGTACACAGCGTTGTACGAGATCTTCAGTTTCTTGGCAATTTCTCGCATGGAATAGCCTTCATTTCTCAGAAAAAGAATAGACTGACGAGTTTCAGAAGAAAGTTCTTTGTTTCTGGCCATTTTGAGCCTGTAATAAAACCCACAAATGCTGACGCTCCAGACACTCAACTAGTCTAAAGGACCGTTTTATTGCATCTTTAAATCAGAAAAACAGTTTTCAGCTGTGCTAACATAATGGCAAAAGGGTTTTCTAATGATAAATTAGCCTTTTAAAATGATAAACTTGGACTAGCTAACACAACGCGCCATTGGAACACAGGAGTGGTGGTTGCTGATAATGGGTCTCTGTACGCCTACGTAGATATTCCATTAAAAAATCCACCGTTTCCAGCTACAATAGTCATTTACAACATTAACAATGTCTAAACTGTATTTCTGATCAATTTGATGTTATTTTAAATGTTTTTGTCCATGTGCTTTTCTTTCGAAAACAAGGACATTTCTAAGTGACCCCAAACTTTTGAACGGTGGTAGTGTGTGTGTGATATATCTATGATGGGATGTATAGACATTATGTGGATAGAATGTGTAGTATATCTGAAGAATACTTAAGATATACAATTCTATGTACAGCAATAGTTGAATAGGATAGCCTTGACTAGAATACAGTATATTCATATGAAGTGGGTAAAACAGTACATAAACATTATTAAAGTGACCAGTGTTCCATGTCCATGTACATAGCAGCCTCTAGGGTGCAGGTTTGAGTAACTGGATGGTAGCCGACCAGTGACATTGACTAAGTTCAGGGCAGGGTACTGGGTAGAGACCAGCTAGTGATGGCTTGGCTAGTCTCGTAGTTCCAGCGTTGATGTACCTGTACTGACCTCGCCTTCTGGATGATAGTGACTGCTGCAGCCAGAATAACAGCAAAGTTGATTCTGTTGCGTTTGTTTAAGCTATTTATCCCATTTATACCACAGTTTCCAAAGAAAACAATACTAAGCACACATTTACCAGTAGAAAGAAAAACATTTTGTTGATGTTTTCATTTATATAAGCAAATTCATCCTCTCATATTTTGGTTGCTAGAGACGCGACCCAGTCGTACGTTTGATATTTATGGAGACGACCCAGTAGTTCGTTTGATATTTATGGAGACGACCCAGTCGTTCGTTTGATATTTATGGAGACGACCCAGTAGTTCGTTTGATATTTATGGAGACGACCCAGTAGTTCGTTTGATATTTATGGAGACGACCCAGTAGTTCGTTTGATATTTATGGAGACGACCCAGTAGTTCGTTTGATATTTATGAAGACGACCCAGTAGTTCGTTTGATATTTATGGACGCGACGTTGTTATCCCTGGCTTGCTAGACAGCTAGCTATGGCTAACACAGTCACGACCTCTGCATACAGAATAACGGCAAAGGAGCCGTTTTCTATTGATATTCAGTAGGATAAATCCATAACAGTGAGATGATAATGCCCAATGTTGCCTGTCATAGCAAGACAAGTTTGACTTCTCATCAGGACACTTGAAACTGTTCATTAAGAGGAGATCGCATTGCATATCAAATACTTGGCTAGAAGCTAGCTAAATAGTTTGTTGCTAGCAAACCTGCCAACATGACAACAGTATAAAAAATGTTGCTGAAAACAGCTGGTCAAACTAGAAACGTGAGAGGATTTGACATCATAGCGCCACGTGTGTCATGACAGCAACAGTAGGCACCAGAGAAGTTCATGTTCATCACTCACCGTGCTAGGTCATCAGATGCTCCAAAAAATATGTCTCTGCACAAACAAATCAATGCTAGCTAGCTACGTTTTCCTTGTTGGACCTGTGTTTACAATGTATCCAATTTCAGTTGTGTAGTTGTTGGTTTAGCCTTCTGTAACTTTGCAGCAAGTAAGGTCTGCATGTTTTTATTGAACCTTTATTTAACTAGGCAAGCCAGTTAAGAACAAATTCTTATTTTACAATGACAGCCTACCCAGTCCAAACCCTCTCCTAACCCGGACGGCGCTGGGCCTATTGTTCACCGCCCTATGGGACTCCCGATCACAGCCAGTTGTGGTACAGCCTGGGAACGAAGCAGGGTCTGTAGTAACACCTCTAGCACTGAAATGCAGTGCATGTTGTTTCATGATTGCAAGGTACCCCAATATCTTTTCCAACTGTCCCATTATCTGGTTTTAATGTCCATTCTAGAATGCCCTTCTAGCCAATTAGAAACAAGTATCCAGCGGGCATGGTATATGGTCAATATACCACGGCTAAGGGCTGTTCTTATTCACAATACAATGTGGAGTGCCTGGACACAGCCCTTAGTTGTGGTATATTGGCCATATATCACAAACCCAGAGGTGCCTTATTGCTATTATCAACTACTTGCTAACGTAATTAGAGAAGTAAAAATGTTGTCATACCTGTGGTATATGGTCTGATATACCACGACTGTCAGCCAATCAGCATTCAGGGCTCAAACCCCCCCAGTTTGTAATAAGTAATAAGCAGTAACGGGAAGTCACTACCATATCTTTTCCAACTGTCCCAAAATATTTTCCAACTGTCCCCATTATCTAGTTTTAATGTCCATTCTAGAATGCCCTTCTAGCAAATCAGAAACGAGTCTTCAACAATGCTGTGGTATAAGAACTATTATAAACTGGGTGGTTCGAGCTCTGAATGCTGATTGGCTGACAGCCGTGGTATATCAGATCGTATACCACGGGTATGACAAAACATTTATTTTTACTGCTCTAATTACTTTGGTAACCAGCCAATATACCACGCTGCGTCATGCCTAAGAACAGCCCTTAGCCGTGGTATAGTCGCCATATACCACACCTCCTCGGGCCTTATTGCTTAAATAAGCAGTAAAGGGAAGTCACTACCATCAACGGTCCTTTATTAATTGTTCTGCATTACGTGTTATAGCATTCAACCCACTTAATGCATTGTGCATTTATTGTTTACAGAAATAATTAAAACCGAAATCTGTGATTATTTTTTAATAATCGAAACTCGCCCGAACTCACAAAGCACTAATTGCTCAGCACTACAAATACCGTGGGCTGCAACTGTTAAAACAGCATAGGCCTACAGTAAGTATATATTTTGCATTTGTGAATTTATTTTGATGTAATATGAAAGTAGAGGGCTTGATGTTTCTAGAACCATACAGCAATTGAGAATCGATTCACAATTAGAATTTTGCTGTCAGAACCAATTCACTTTTCCTAACATAACATGTAAGGTCCCTTAACTATAAGGATAACGTTAGGCTCTTATAGTTCATTATTGGGCTAACCCAAAGTGATTCTACAAAAAGTTATCCCACTGGGACAGCCAGATTTTCTCTAAAACTGCAGCTAAATATATGGCTGTTTTTCTTTTGGTTATAGATAGGCCTATTTGATAGATACATGTGTTAGCTATATCAAATGCTATGATTCTTACCTTTAGATGCTTGTCCCTTTGATCTCTGCATCCCCATTGGATCATGCCGGGAATAAAAGAAAACATGCATGTTAGCCAAAGGGAGCTTCACCAAACATTACTTACCTAGCTAACTGGGCCTAGCTGACAAGTGTCTAACCATGATCAGACTAACATTAGCTAGCTAGCTAAAAGTTCTGTCTAGCTAGCTACGTAACACCATGGGAAAATCCCATCAGTGAGTTGGTCAGCTAGCTTTTTGGCTAAACGCATAGCCTAAATATGACTAACAAGATCATCAAGCAACGATGTAACGTTGCAAGATAGCTAGTTAACTTACTAACTAGCTACGCCTATTTAGCTAACTAACTAGCTAACGTTAACCAATGACCGATATAAATATTAGCTTATCAGGTTAGTTAACCCCTGGTTTCTAAACAAGAGTTGGCTAGCTAGCAGGTTAGCAAGATGTTAGCTACCTAGCGAACATTACTTCGCTAGCAAATAGTTTGCTTAACGTTAGCTACTTGTTTGCCCTCAAACATCGTACAGTAAAACTATGCAAATATGTGGTTGCAAAACGTCCTTCGTTTGAACAAACCGGTTAGTTAGCCTGCCAACAACCGCCTGGCACAATTAAATTAGTTTGAAACGTAGCTAACGTTACCTGGCTAAGTAAGGTTAATTAGCTAGTTAACATATTTGCTGCCCGGCGTGATGCATCGTCCTGCCTAACGTTACCTGAGGGTCAATGCTTGTGGCAGACATAATTCATTAAGCAAGTCCCTGGATTCGCACGGAGCCTAGCAGGTCAGTGTATCTGATGCTCCGGGTTTCGATGGTTCCTAGCTCAGTTAGCTGGCTAGGCTAGCTAAAGTGTTTTTCCACTGCTTGTATCCCCAGATCAACTCCCACAGTGCAAGTATCTTATCCGGTCCGCTCGGATTCAATGTCCAAGCTTAAATAAGTCCGGATAATAGTTCTAGATCTCCACAGAATATTGTTTTTGGATCCGGTACAATCTCTGTCCACAGTTGAATCTTTTACGTCTTTTTTTTTCACTCCAGAGATCCCTCCACAGTTAGTGTGCAGCACTTCCCCCAATGGCTGTTCTATCCCATTGGTTCCATCCGGGTTCTAGACTGAGCTTTACGTCAGCGACACTGGGTTTCTTGAAAGGTGGGTGGCCCTGCATGGTGGACCAGTGTTGGCAGGTTAGAATGATTCTAGTGACCGTTTATGGGAAGTTTATGCAAAACAGGTACGATGCATGGTACAATGAGGGGCAGTAATTTCAATAAATAGTAAAATGTTGCTATTGTTGTGAGAGACACCAGACAATGTCCCATTCAGACACAGGGATTTAGGCCTATACTATAGGCTACAAAGAAAATATTTTTCCTAGGCCTAAATCATGCAGAAATAAATATTAGGCTATCCAGATAAAACCCCTTGCCTAACAGATCTACATTGGATGTGTAAGACATGTAGGCAAGGCCAGGGAAGATGTTTATAATTCAAATCAAATCAAATGTTATTTGTCTAAATACAACAGGTGTAGGTAGACCTTACAGTGAAATGCTTACTGAAATTCCATCATGAGCTATGCAAACTGTAGAAATAAAGATCATGAGCTTTAGGCCTAAGTCTCTAACAACAAAAATCTGGGGGATGGACCCTGGACCCCGGCTATAAATCCTGGATATATTTTCTATTAAAGTATAGGCCTAGGCCTAATACGCCTTAACCACCTCCTTGAAGAAGGCTCATTGGTCTTCTACTTATAGTCTCCCTTTCTCTCTTCTCCCCTCTGTAAGGCAGCGAACCCATTGACAATCAGTAGTCCATCTGCATTGGGCACAGATGGCTGAACGGCTCACTTTTGTGTGTGAGTTTGCCTGCAGGTATACTGATGATGAGGCACACAAAGGTATGTACAGTTGGTATTGGTTTGATACCTTAAAAAAGGTAGGGGTGTGGATCAGAAAACCAGTCAGTATCTGGTGGGACCGTAATTTGCGTCATGCAATGCTACACATCTCCTTCACATAGAGTAGATCAGGCTGTTGATTGTGGCCTGTGGAATGTTGTCCCACTCCTCTTCAATGGCTGTGTGAAGTTGCTGGATAATGGCGGGAACTGGAACACGCTGTCTTACATGTCGATCCAGAGGATCCCAAACATGCTCAATGGGTGACTTGTCTGGTGAGTATGCAGGCCATGAAAAAAACGGGGAAATGTTCAGCTTCCAGCTTTCAGCATGATGCACAGCCCCCTTGTGACGTGAGGCTGTGCATCATGCTGAAACATGAGGTGGATAAATGGCACGACAATGGACCTCGGGATCTCATCAAGGTATCTCTGTGGATTGAAATTGCCATGGGATAAAATGCAATTGTATTCATTGTCCGTAGCTTATGCCTGCCCATCCCATAACCCCACTGCCACCATGGGGCACTCTGTTCACAACGTTGACATCAGCAAACCACTCATCCACACAACGCCATACGTCTGCCATCTGCCCGGTACAGTGGAAACTGGGATTCATCTGTGAAGAGCACACTTCTCCAGCGTGCCAGTGGCCATCGAAGTTGAGCATTTGCCAACTGAAGTTGGTTACAATGCCAAACTGCAGTCAGGTAAAGACCCTGGTGAGGATGACGGGCACGCAGATGAGCTTCCCTAAGACTGATTCTGACAGTTTGTGCAGCAATTCTTTGGTTGTGCAAAACCACAGTTTCATCAGCTGTCTGGGTGGATGGTCTCAGTCAATCCCGCAGGTGAAGAAGACGGATGTGGAGGTCCTGGGCAGGCGTGGTTACAAGTGGTCTGCTGTTGTGAGGCTGGTTGGACCTACCGCCAAATTCTCTAAAATGACGTTGGAGGCCGCTTATGGTAGACAAATGAACAGCTCTGGTGGACAATTGCACGCTCCCTCAACTTGAGACATCTGTGGCCTTGTGTTGTGTGACAAACTGCACATTTTAGAGTGGCCTTTTATTGTCCCCTGCACAAGGTGCACCTGTGTAATGATCATGCTGTTTAATAAGCTTCTTGATATGCCACACCTGTCAGGTGGATTGTCTTGGCAAAGTATAAATGCTCACTAACAGGGACGTAAACAAATTTGTGCAAAACAATTTGTGCAGAAATATGCTTTTTGTGCATGTAGAACATTTCTGGGATCTTTTATTTCAGCTCATGAAACATTGGACTAACACTTTACATGTTGCATTTATATTTTTGTTCAGTGTACATTGTGAGACTGGTTACAGTCGCGATCATTGTGCAAAATCTGCAGCAATAAATATACATTATTTAATGTGTAGGTTTAGCAAATTTAACTTGGTGGATTCCTGGTTGGACACATCTCAGTAACGCACTCTTCTTCTCTTGGTGATAGGCTACCCCTGTCAAACAGTCTGGAAAAGAGAATGACCAAAAGGCCAATATAGCATGGGCAGCGCCATAGACGGCTTCCGAAATATTAAAGTGGTCAAACTAGTCAACTGGGTGGGGATTCCTATGGGTTGTAGCCTCAATGGCGCTACCTATGCTGTCACAGATACTATAATGGCACAGATATAAAGATGGTTCCTCTATCTATCTCTATGTTTTGACCGCATGGGACTGCCTTCTGGCATCTAGTGAGCGAGTTCTGGAACGCTGCCTGATGTGGGCTACTGCGCAAGCCGTGCTTACAGCTGCAGGGAATATATGTCCAGCACTGCGCGCTCTGCGCTCCCACCTGCACAGTCCACTATGGAACGGAAAAGGGATGACTGCCACAGGACCGAAGGAAAAAGAAGAGACCACAACCCCCATCATGATGGATGACAGGAGCGAGATGATGTATATTCTGGAGATGCCCCAGATGCGAGGCGAGGAGGAGAGGCTTCGAACTTTTGAAAACTGGCCGGGCGATGCACCGGTCACCGCGACCAACCTAGCCAGAGCGGGCTTCTTTTTTCTGGGGCCCGATGATAAGGTCAAGTGCTTCTGTTGTGGAGGGATCCTGAGGCATTGGGTCCATGGGGATAGTCCGATCGTCGAACACAATAGACACTTCCCCACTTGTAGTTTGGTAATGGGTAGAGCCGTTGGGAATATCCCACTGTATGTCGTTCCCGGGTCCCCTTCTGACTCCGTGGACGGTCAGCTGTTGAGCCAGCTGCAGAGGATGACTGTGGACAACCAGGGGGAGGCCGGGCAGGCTGTTTACCCCGAGATGGAGTCAGAGGAATCCCGTCTCACCACCTTCCACAACTGGCCCACCGGTGCAGCGGTCCAGCCCGATGTTCTGTCGAGGGCAGGATTCTTCTACACAGGTGCGCAATAGTATTTGTTGATGGTGAGAGAAATCCTATTGTGACATCAGTGTGTGTTGTGTATTTCCACTTTTCTAAATTCTGTTGGGAACATTTTATAACTTGCTTCTTTCTTTTAGTTCCCATGTTTAGTGAAGCTATTGGACAAAATTACTCACGCCTTGGCAATTAGAAATGGGCAATTGGATATTCAGAAATAGTAGGTTCCAGTCTTTGTGTGTGACTTCATGGGACAATAGCCACGCTGAGTCATGTGTTTGTAGACAGAAAAAGCTGGACAGGACTCGGACTGCGTAAAAGAAAACATCACTGTTATGGTTAGACTGTTGTGTTCATTAAATCTTGGAACATAAAACGACTATGAGAGCGAATGAGAAACAACTTTTCCTTTGTTTGAAATTCAGTTTTGGAAATGCCATAACACAATCCACATTCTCACAGCAGGAATGTTGGGGTGTCTGCCTGTGTGTATTAATGTGATCATTTGTGTCATTGTGTGTGCAGTGGCGTTCTAGCTCGTATGGCTCTCTTCAGCGCCCCCGCCAAAAAAAAGCACCATTCTGCACTAAGTGTAATTTTTATTCAGACATTTGGAACAATACAAATAAATAATCTTAACATTTTAAACTCTAAAAATATATACAAAAATAAGACTCATAAATATCAAAAAGAAATGACAAATAGAAACAAATTTGTGTTGATTTGGCACTGAGCAGCAATACACTACCCATCCCCCAACACTGCCAACCAAGAGTCAAGACTAAACCAATTCACCTTGGTGGTGTGCAGACTGGTTTTATATTATTCTTAACCATTTCACACAAACCAGAAAAAATACAACAATATGTCTGTGAAACTATATATTCACAGTATTATGAATGAATTGTGGTTTATTTTGTAGTGTGACTGATTTTACTAATTGTATTAGTAATATACAAAGTTAGAGGTGCGCTATTTGATAGATTCTCCCCCTACCTCGGGCTTCCTGTGGTTGAGACCTGAGGTCAATCTTCCCCCGACCCCCTCCCCATCTCGTACTTCTGAGTGGGAGACCTTCCCAGGTAGTAGCTTTCCTAGCTCACAAACTAGAATCAAGGCCCCCCCCTCCGACAAGGCTATTTGACCCACAGTCCCACACGGTGACATGATATCATTGACGTGACATGCAAATGAGCGATAGAAAACCGATCGTGCAAATGTCACCATTCCAATTTTTTTGGTGCGGGCGCCCCGTGCTGTCCCCAGCAAGATGCCGCCCTGGGCGGCTGCCATTGTCGCCTATACCTAAATCCGCCTGTGTGTGTGTGTGTGTGTACACGGACAGCAAACACACGCTGCTTGCTGTCTGTGTGTACTGTATGCATGTGTGTGTTTTTTAGTGTGTCTAATCTCCATGTAAAGTCTTTGTTAGAAGTGCTATGATAGACAAAATATTATGTCCCTCCTCCTAGGACACGGTGACAACGTGAAATGTTTCTACTGTGATGGAGGGCTGAGGAACTGGGAACCTGGAGATGACCCCTGGCAGGAGCATGCCAAGTGGTTCCCACGGTAACACACAACAGCACCAACACACACAAACTGTCAAAATGCAATCTGTAATGCCTTTGACCCTGTGTCCACGGTTCTGCTGTGTCAATATGTTACAACTTTCTCTTTCATTCCTCAGATGTGACTTCCTGATCCAGACGAGAGGGCGGGCCTACGTCAGCAACATACAGGATACTCACTTCCACATAGAGACTGTGGTAAGTACCTTAATCCCTAACATTCATCCCTCACTGTTGTGCTTCACTGTCCTCCACGGTCATACCAAAAGCCAGGATCATTTGTATATTAGTAATGTGCCAACATAACTGTTGTGGTCACTACAGTGTGTTCGAGAACTCACAGAATAGATCCCCAGTGTTGATTTGTTTTCCAGGGTGTATCACAGACTCCGGTGTCCAGAGAAATCAACTCAGAAAATGGTGAGTCCCAGGGTACAAATGAAAACATTGAAAGTTATATTACATCCACTTCATTCTCTTGACCCCCGCCTCCCTAAATGACATCACTGGGTGATCCGCCCCATGTGTTAACCTGTGCTGAACAAACACAATAAATATGGATTTCCTTGGAAACCAATATGCTGCTTTCCCCTGGATACAGACTAAGAGGATGTATTTCATAAGTGGGCACTTAAACGTGTGTATGTGTGTAGCGAGAGAATTACAAATACTGTACGTTTCAGCTGTTTTAGAGGACAGTCAGAGAAACAGATGTATCCCTCAGTGGTGCTTTTCTCTGTATCTATCAGAACTCCATTTGTTTCTGTGGTTGAATATGTGTCAGAGAGGTGATGCGGGGCTCTTGGTTGCCTACTCTCTCCACTCCCACACCCTGGGGTACTGCTCTCTCCACTCCCACACCCTGGGATACTGCTCGCTCCACTCCCACACCCTGGGATACTGCTCTCTCCACTCCCACACCCTGGGGTACTGCTCTCTCCACTCCCACACCCTGGGATATTGCTCGCTCCACTCCCACACCCTGGGATACTGCTCTCTCCACTCCCACACCCTGGGGTACTGCTCTCTCCACTCCCACACCCTGGGGTACTGCTCTCTCCACTCCCACACCCTGGGGTACTGCTCACCCTGGGGTTCTGCTCTCTCCACTCCCACACCCTGGGGTACTGCTCTCTCCACTCCCACACCCTGGGGTACTGCTCTCTCCACTCCCACACCCTGGGGTACTGCTCTCTCCACTCCCACACCCTGGGGTACTGCTCTCTCCACTCCCACACCCTGGGATACTGCTCTCTCCACTCCCACACCCTGGGGTACTGCTCTCTCTACTGTGCCGTTTAATACATGATCGAATGCTAGCACAATAGCATCACATACTGTTGCTGAATCTGCTATTCATATTTTTTTAGTTGTACTGAATACAGGAGAGGAAAAAAAGTAATTGGTTTTGCATATCTCGAGAGACACATCGTCTTGGTAACGCTGAATAAAAAATGCAGTGCTGTTGGTTTTCAGTGAAACTCTATATAACTGTCTCTTTCCCAACTTCCCACCTAATACCTGTTTTGTTTTTTCTCTCTCCCCGTCCCTCCCTGTCCTCCCATCTGTCAGATGTGGTGGGTGGTCTGGGCGTGCCCTCGGCCATGTTGTCTCCTGTGGTCCAGACCGTGCTCCAGATGGGGTTTGAGGCTGGCCTGGTGGAGAGTCTGGTCCAGACCAAGTACCTGCTGAACGGCCAGCACTACACCTCCGTGTCTGGCCTGGTCACTGACATACTGGCAGCTGAGGAGGAGGACCGGACCAGGAGGCCGCAGAGCAGAGGTCAGGGTAAGGATGGTGATTATATTAATGATAATGGCTTGGATTTACATAGAGCTTTTGTGATGTTCAAAGCACTTAACACTGCAAGGGGAGGGGATTCACTTCATCCACTACCAGGGTGATAGTACAGTAGCAGCACGTGCCTGGGTACAGCTCACGGGTCAATCCCTAAACATTTGCCTTGTCTGAAAGAACCCACTGCCTCTACCCATAGATACTTGTTTGGAGGTAGGGACCAGCGGATTGTTATGGGCTGGGTAAAGGCTAAGGGCTCACAGAGAGGAGGTACATGCCTTAACTTGAACTTACAACCTACAGGGCTCTAATTACACTTTGACCCCTGGGGGAGTCCTAAAAATATCCTGCTGGACCAACGCTGGTATCTTTAACTCTGATGTTGACCACGTTCATATTTTAACACAACCCTTTGATATTCTTGTTCATGTGAAATGACTGGATTGACACTGAGAAACAACAAATGGAGACTCTTGTTAAAGATGTAAATAAACTCAGCAAAAAAAGAAGTGTCCTCTCACTGTCAACTGCGTTTACTTATGTGTAAATATTTGTTTGAACATAACAACAATCAACAACTGAGACATAAACTGAACAAGTTCCACAGACATGTGACTAACAGAAATTAAATAATGTGTCCCTGAACAGCGGAGGGACGGGGGTCAAAAATCAAAAGTAACAGTCAGTATCAGGTGTGGCCACCAGCTGCATTAAGTACTGCAGTGCATCTCCTCCTCATGGACTGCACCAGATTTGCCAGTTCTTGCTGTGAGATGTTACCCCACTCTTCCACCAAGGCACCTGCAAGTTCCCGGACATTTCTGGGGGGAATGGCCCTAGCCCTCACCCTCCGATCCAACAGGTCCCAGACATGCTCAATGGGATTGAGATCCGGGCTCTTCGCTGGCCATAGCAGAACACTGACATTCCCGCACAGAACGAGCAGTATGGCTGGTGGCATTGTCATGCTGGAGGGTCATGTCATGATGAGCCTGCAGGAAGGGTACCACATGAGGGAGGAGGATGTCTTCCCTGTGACGCACAGCATTGAGATTGCCTGCAATGATAACAAGTTCAGTCCGATGATGCTGTGACACACCGCCCCAGACCATGACGGACCATCCACCTCCAAATCGATCCCGCTCCAGAGTACAGGCCTCGGTGTAACGCTCATTCCTTCAACGATAAACGCGAATCCGACCATCCCCCCTGGTGAGACAAAATCGCGACTCGTCAGTGAAGAGCACTTTTTGCCAGTCCTGTCTGGTCCAGCGACGGTGGGTTTGTGCCCATAGGCGACATTGTTGCCGGTGATGTCTGGTGAGGACCTGCCTTACGACAGGCCTACAAGCCCTCAGTCCAGCCTCTCTCAGCCTATTGCGCACAGTCTGAGCACTGATGGAGGGATTGTGCATTCCTGGTGTAACTCGGGCAGTTGTTGTTGCCATCCTGTACCTGTCCCACAGGTGTGATGTTCGGATGTACCGATCCTGTGCAGGTGTTGTTACACGTGGTCTGCCGCTGCGAGGACGATCAGCTGTCCGTCCTGTCTCCCTGTAGCGCTGTCTTAGGCATCTCACAGTATGGACATTGCAATTTATTGCCCTGGCCACATTTGCAGTCCTCATGCCTCCTTGCAGCATGCCTAAGGCACGTTCACGCAGATAAGCAGGGACCCTGGGCATCTTTCTTTTGGTGTTTTTCAGAGTCAGTAGAAAGGCCTCTTTAGTGTCCTAAGTTTTCATAACAGTGACCTTAATTGCCTTCCGTCTGTAAGCTGTTAGTGTCTTAACGACCGTTCCACAGGTGCATGTTCATTAATTGTTTATGGTTCATTGAACAAGCATGGGAAACAGTGTTTAAACCCTTTACAATGAAGATCTGTGAAGTTATTTGAATTTTTATGAATTATCTTTGAAAACAGGGTCCTGAAAAAGGGACGTTTATTTTTTTGCTGAGTTTAGATGATGTTACCGTGAGTAACCATGTCTCACCCTTTACTGTTGGTGTTTTCTGTCCCTATCAGGGCTGGTGGAGAGGCAGGGGCTCAGTGCAGGAGGGATCAGGACACAGACACCCATCAGAGAAAAAGGTCAGAGGTCATGTGTATTTCTCACACACACACACACACACACACACACACACACACACACACACACACACACACACACACACACACACACACACACACACACACAAACGCCAACACTCCTGTGTGTATTTCAGCAGAGGGCAACCCCGCCCCTGATGAGCTCCTGCGTCAGCTGCAGGAGGAGCGGACATGTAAGGTGTGTATGGACAAGCGGGTTTCCATTGTCTTCATCCCCTGTGGTCACCTGGTGGTGTGTAGCGACTGTGCTGCCAGCCTCCGTCACTGCCCCATCTGCAGAGCCACCATCAGAGGCAGTGTCCGAGCATTCATGTCCTGAAAGCCACACACTCAAGTACGAGACCCCTGTGAATATGTGTGTATATATGTATGACACAATTATCCTATAGTATCCCTAATACACTGAGAAACAATACACAATTTCCTTGTTTCCCTTTTAGGCTTTTGTTTACCTTGGACAAATGAAGAAAGATTCTAGAACCCCTCGGAGCAGCCCACATTATTCTATAGGTGCTGTGAGAACGTTCTGAAAATGTTCCCTGGATGTTGGATGCCAGATCTGACCCACGTTAAAACCGCTCTGCTGTTGATTTGCCCTGCTCAAAATACCCTCAAATTAAAATGGCCTCGTTTTGGCTGTAATAGAAGTTGCATTTATATATAACAATAAACAGATATGCAATATCCAGTGTTTTGTCAGTATTGATGTTTACAGTGATCAATTGGAAGAGCAAGTTAAATCAGTCCAACTGCACATCAGATTACAGAGAATATTTGCACAAAATATGAATAATCCCTAAAACAAATAAATCACAATCAGATGATTAAAAGTACACATTGTTTTATTAACAAACTTCTATTTACACTTTTAGACAAATAGGATAACATAATTGAGTCACATGTGATGGGGACTACAGAGGACACAAAATGAAGAGAAATACAAAAAGCTTTTTCCCCACTTTCCTATACAAAGACACAGAATTATCTACAAAGAGGTGGACTCTTTTTCAGTGGTATCCATTACGCCACCACATTAGGCCCTAACCAACTCTAATGCCAGGTATGCCTCTTCCGTTCCCTGTTGGAGAGGCTGTATTGCATTAAAAGGAAGAACTGTTCCCATAAATCAGATTACTTTAGTTGTCTTTAAGCTATTCATTTTTTATCAAGAGATGAGGTGCAGTGTGTGTTCATTTATGATAATGATCCTGGATACAGTTATTCAATTGTAGCTGATCCTACAGTATGTTCATAACTACTGACAGACAAGCCTGGCTTGGTATTGATAAACTTGTGGTTTACTCACTGGAGTGCAACATACAATATTACAGATAGAAATGTAATGTATAGAGCTGGCAATATCTATGACAGAATGGCTATTCTGCACAACACATCTCTATATGAATGTTCTTTAACACCTCTCCTGAAATAATGATATCCTATTACCTATATAGTGCACTACTTTAGGATATCATTTGAGACAGTCCATGGTTTACTATCATTATTGTTGCACCACCGTTCTGCAATAGAATTCCTATCAAACCCATTTCAGTTGAGAGAAAGAGCTGTGATTTCAATATCATCAAATGAGCAGCCTGTCTTCCAAACCCACAATACTATACGGGATAAGAGCATGTTGATCAGATGCTGCTGGAAACAAGAGATCGAACCAATTCAAATCTTCCTATGTTCTGTGTTCAGGGCTCTTTTGATTAGGTAGAAAACAAGCTTTGATTAAAAAAAAGAATGTTTAATCATTGCATTCATGTCACAGCAGATAAGACAAATTATACAAAAAATAAAAACAATTGAGCTTCGAGGCTACAGAAATAAAGGAATACATTAGTTCTTCTGAACGATGTTAAGTATAAGACAAGTCATATACACGTACATACATGCAGGGCAGTAACCTGGACCTTTCTATGGGGTCCAGTGTCCAGTAGGCCAATGGACAATATCCTTAACTGTTTTTTTTGTAACTTATCAATAAACAATATGCCATGAAAGCCTAAATGACAAAGCTGAGGGGTTTGTTCACGTGAAGAACACAAACATATTCAGCAGTATTTTTTGTGTACATGACCACATTCAGCAGCAGGGGGCAGTAGTGGTACATAGTAATAAAACAGAAGGGGACGGGCCAGGTAGAAGGTGCTCTTACACACAGATCTAGGATCAGTTGCCCCTTCTCAAAACTTAAGAGATGAAACACAAAACTGAGCTTAGATAAGTGTCTACGGGCAACTCCATCATACTCCTAAAGGGACACAGCCAAAGACCCAGGCAGTTACACAATCTGCAACAGAAAGTCCAAATCATAGAGATCCTATTAAATTACTAGAGGGGTTAGAGATCCTATTAAATTACTAGAGGGGTTAGAGATCTTATTAAATTACTAGAGGGGTTAGAGATCCTATTAAATTACTAGAGGGGTTAGAGATCCTATTAAATTACTAGAGGGGTTAGAGATCCTATTAAATTACTAGAGGGGTTAGAGATCCTATTAAATTACTAGAGGGGTTAGAGATCCTATTAAATTACTAGAGGGGTTAGAGATCCTATTAAATTACTAGAGGGGTTAGAGATCCTATTAAATTACTAGAGGGGTTAGAGATCCTATTAGATTACTAGAGGGGTTAGAGATCCTATTAAATTACTAGAGGGGTTAGAGATCCTATTAGATTACTAGAGGGGTTAGAGATCCTATTAAATTACTAGAGGGCCTATGTCATAAAACTTTGAAGTTACAGAATGGGGTGAAAATGGTAGCCATTATTGGTCAGGGAGAAATAAATACAGTTTATACGGGTTTAAAACCAATTTTTTGAATACATAGCCTCTAAAATATGTAAACAGACCATAAATGTCTAATTTTTGGTTTTCTTGTAAAGCTGAGAGTGCTATTATGTAATACAATATCAGTACTTGTTGCATTTACAACTTGTCTAAGTTCTATCATCAACTGATTTCAGAAAGTGTATGGCTGTGGATTGACTGCATTGTTTGAACGGAATGTTGGGATATTGGCAGTTAATTTGAAAAAGATTATGGAATCATTCCTCTAAAATTCTTCATATTCATTATTTTACACAATATCGTATCACAGCACTGGCAAACCATGGTTGACCAACTCCCTGACTAACATGGCTGACCTTTATCCCATCATGTCCATTCCAATATTCTGAATTCTAATTCTGTGCTCCAAATACTCAAGAACTAGCCCCCATCTTAAAGTTTGGGCACAAAAGTGTATGTCTTTTGGGATTGTGGGATAAATGTTCCCCAATCCAACATAGACCCAAACATACACTAGGTTATTACTGTATAATACAGAATATCCATGGTTATCATACAAAACCCCTACAAACATGCTATGAAACAAACCATTACAATTGATCACAGTCATAGCTATATATATATATATATATATACACTGCTCAAAAAAATAAAGGGAACACTTAAACAACACAATGTAACTCCAAGTCAATCACACTTCTGTGAAATCAAACTGTCCACTTAGGAAGCAGCACTGATTGACAATACATTTCACATGCTGTTGTGCAAATGGAATAGACAACAGGTGGAAATTATAGGCAATTAGCAAGACACCCCCAATAAAGGAGTGGTTCTGCAGGTGGGGACCACAGACCACTTCTCAGTTCCTATGCTTCCTGGCTGATGTTTTGGTCACTTTTGAATGCTGGCGGTGCTTTCACTCTAGTGGTAGCATGAGACGGTGTCTACAATCCACACAAGTGGCTCAGGTAGTGCAGCTCATCCAGGATGGCACATCAATGCAAGCTGTGGCAAGAAGGTTTGCTGTGTCTGTCAGCGTAGTGTCCAGAGCATGGAGGCGCTACCAGGAGACAGGCCAGTACATCAGGAGACGTGGAGGAGGCCATAGGAGGGCAACAACCCAGCAGCAGGACCGCTACCTCTGCCTTTGTGCAAGGAGGAGCAGGAGAAGCACTGCCAGAGCCCTGCAAAAGTACCTCCAGCAGGCCACAAATGTGCATGTGTCTGCTCAAACGGTCAGAAACAGACTCCATGAGGGTGGAATGAGGGCCCGACGTCCACAGGTGGGGGTTGTGCTTACAGCCCAACACCGTGCAGGACATTTGGCATTTGCCAGAGAACATCAAGATTGGCAAATTCGCCACTGGCGCCCTGTGCTCTTCACAGATGAAAGCAGGTTCACACTGAGCACGTGACAGACGTGACAGAGTCTGGAGACGCCGTGGAGAACGTTCTGCTGCCTGCAACATCCTCCAGCATGACCGGTTTGGCGTTGGGTCAGTCATGGTGTGGGGTGGCATTTCTTTGGGGGGCCGCACAGCCCTCCATGTGCTCGCCAGAGGTAGCCTGACTGCCATTAGGTACCGAGATGAGATCCTCAGACCCCTTGTGAGACCATATGCTGGTGCGGTTGGCCCTGGGTTCCTCCTAATGCAAGACAATGCTAGACCTCATGTGGCTGGAGTGTGTCAGCAGTTCCTGCAAGAGGAAGGCATTGATGCTATGGACTGGCCCGCCCGTTCCCCAGACCTGAATCCAATTGAGCACATCTGGGACATCATGTCTCGCTCCATCCACCAACGCCACGTTGCACCACAGACTGTCCAGGAGTTGGCGGATGCTTTAGTCCAGGTCTGGGAGGAGATCCCTCAGGAGACCATCCGCCACCTCATCAGGAGCATGCCCAGGCGTTGTAGGGAGGTCATACAGGCACGTGGAGGCCACACACACTACTGAGCCTCATTTTGACTTGTTTTAAGGACATTACATCAAAGTTGGATCAGCCTGTAGTGTGGTTTTCCACTTTAATTTTGAGTGTGACTCCAAATCCAGACCTCTATGGGTTGATACATTGGATTTCCATTGATTATTTTTGTGTAATTTTGTTGTCAGCACATTCAACTATGTAAAGAAAAAAGTATTTAGTATTATTACTTCTTTCATTCAGATCTAGGATGTGTTGTTTAAGTGTTCCCTTTATTTTTTTGAGCAGTATATATATATATATATATATATATATAATATATATATATATATATATATATATATATATATAGCTATGATCTAGACACACTGTAGATCCCTAGTTCTGAACGATGGACAGAAATACAGCCATTAACAGCAGGTACTGTAAGTCTCGGTTGTTGAATGCCGTTTATAGTTCTAGATAAATAATTGATGTTTGAGTACACAAAAGAGTTCAGGCCCATGTTACACAGTAATTACCCCGCCCCCTCCCCTCCCTCCCTCCCTCCCTCCCTCCCTCCCTCCCTCCCTCCCCTCCCTCCCTCCCTCCCCTCCCTCCCTCCCTCCCTCCCTCCCCCAACCCTAATCCTATCCCCACCATCCCCCCCACTAACAACAGAACAGAACTGGGAAGTACAATCATTACTAAGCAGAACACCAGTAATTTACATGTTTGAAGTACTGAAGAGATTAAATAAAGAAGTAGAGAATCAGAGGAATGTCTGGCCTGCCGCAGTGCATTCTGGGACTGTTGTTGTGTCAGTCAGAGCAGCCATTTTGTTTCCATGGGAAATCACGGCGTCAGCTGCCGCCCTATTTACGTAGACCTGGAGAAGATAGAACACAGGAGACAGTGAGTGGATGGCCAGTGAAAAACACACACACACCTGGTACATTTATTTAGATCGAGGCTCTATACCCCTAGTGGTGGAGGAGGGTAAAGGTTAGTGTAATTCCTGTCATCTCATTTGCAATAGAGCTGATGAAGCTGTCAGGAGAGGTGTCCTGCAGGCTAATAATATATTCACTTTTTTCAAATCTAATTTTATTGGTGACATACACATGGTTAGCAGATGCTAATGCGAGTGTAGCGAAATTATTATTATAATTATGTGGGTGCTTATATTAGTCCTGTTTCACATGTTTAAATTAGATTTTTGTTGTTGTTGCATATCCCACTCCCTTTGAGGGTGAGGTCATGACCAGGGATCAGCCATGGAACAATTAGGGTTAAATGCCTTGCTCAAGGCCACAGACAGATTTTTCACCTGGTCTGCTCAGGGATTCAAACCAGCGACCTTTCAGTTACCGGCCCACTGCTCGTAACCGTTAGGCTAGCTGCCACCACTGCACATATTGTTATGATGTTTCCTGCATAATTTAATATATCATTCAAATGAAAGTTGGGATGGTGGTTAAAAGGCAGAGAGCTTCTAATCTGTGGTAATTCTATGTGCATAAATGCACACACACATGCAACCATACGCGCGCGCGCGCGCACACACACACACACACACACAGGACCAACCTACATATTCCCCTAAACCCTCAGACAGGATAGAGCAGGTTTAATAGTGTTGTTTACTCCAATCAGACTTATTCATTCTCCTTAGCAGAGTTAGCAGAACCACAAAGAAAGTTTATACGAGTCACAGAAGAATATCCTGCCATGACACAGTTCTTATGTTCTTAATCCCAATAACATAAACCTGTACAATGCAAAGATTTATTCATTTGATATGGGCTAATCTTCAATGAAAACACCATGAGCTGGTGTGTTCAGGTCTTTGAGTGTATGGTTAACTGAATCAGACAGGAAACCCAAACTCTAGACTTCCACACACCAGCCTACTTCTCAAATTTCCCACCCCCTAGAAAGGGAGCCTAACGTGGGCATACAGTAGCAGGAGATGGCTGCTCTTTTTGTGAGTGAGGGATAGAGGACAGGAGAATAAAGGTGTTGGCAAGGAAAAAGTACTAACACTTACCAATATGTCCCAAATGACACCCTATTCCCCATAAATCTGGGCTCCCGAGTGGTGCAGCGGTCTAAGGCACTACATCTCAGTGCTAGAGGCATCACTACAGACCCTGGTTTGATTCCAGTCTGTATCACAACCAGCTGCGATTGGGAGTCCCATAGAGCGGCACACAATTGCCCCAGCGCTGTCTGGGTTAGGGTTTGGCCAGGGTAGGCCGTCATTGTAAATAAGAATTTGTTCTTAACTGACTTGCCTAGTTAAATAAATTGCACAACTTTTTGCAAGAGTCATATATCTTTATCACTGTCCAAAAGTAGTGTACTATATTTTAGGGAACAGGGTTCCATTTGATACATAGTCCATAGTTCTGTCCTCTTTTCTCTGGGTCCATATAAAATGCCCTTGAACCCTATGACATCACACCATGGCGCCATCTATCTGCTGTCATTTTTAATGACTTGCTCATTAGGCAAAAGCTGAAACGCTTATTAAAGTGGAGTAATTAAAGCCTTATTCCAATTAACACTGTGTTAACGAAGAGAAGTTTCATCTTAATTATTATCAAAGACTAGCCGCAGAAAAACACACAGGCCAAACACACACACATACTTACAGATACATGGGCTTTAAGAGGAGATGGGATGGTTTCTCATTGACATGGTAGAGAGGGAAGGGGTCAAATCCACCAACAAAATCAACTGAAAACAGAAGGATCAAATGCAAAAAATGACAAATGAAATCAGAACATGACATACAGAAAGTGATGGGCAGAAAGAAATATAAATGAAATGATATCAAATGACAAATATGGATTCACAAAATAAATGAATTGAAGAAAACAAATGAAAGTGAAGAGAATACAAAACAGATAGGTACACCTACAGTATGAGGGGGTCAAAGGTTAGAATGTGTTGGCATGCCAAAAACAGATGGAGATGTGGCATTTCAGCTAGCTCTGATGTTCCGTACACAAAAAGATGCTAAATATTTGTATAATACTCAAACTTTCCATATTTGTATTGACTAGTGGTGCTATCGGAGACAGTGTGCATAGGGGACGAGGCAGTGGGCGTAGGGGACGAGGCAGTGGGCGTAGGGGACGAGGCAGTGGGCGTAGGGGACGAGGCAGTGGGCGTAGGGGACGAGGCAGTGGACGTAGGGGACGAGGCAGTGGGCGTCGGGGACGAGGCAGTGGGCGTAGGGGACGAGGCAGTGGACGTAGGGGACGAGGCAGTGGGCGTAGGGTCGAGGCAGTGGGCGTCGGGGACGAGGCAGTGGGCGTCGGGGACGAGGCAGTGGGCGTCGGGGACGAGGCAGTTGACGTAGGGGACGAGGCAGTGGGCGTCGGGGACGAGGCAGTGGGCGTAGGGGACGAGGCAGTGGGCGTAGGGGACGAGGCAGTGGGCGTAGGGTCGAGGCAGTGGGCGTCGGGGACGAGGCAGTGGGCGTAGGGGACGAGGCAGTGGGCGTAGGGTCGAGGCAGTGGGCGTAGGGGACGAGGCAGTGGGCGTAGGGGTCGAGGCAGTGGGCGTAGGGGAGGAGGCAGTGAGCATAGGGGAGGAGGCAGTGAGCGTTGGGGACGAGGCAGTGAGCGTAGGGGAGGAGGCAGTGAGCGTAGGGGAGGAGGCAGTGAGCGTAGGCGACGAGGCAGTGAGGGTAGGGGACGAGGCAGTGAGTGTAGGGGAGGAGGCAGTGAGCGTAGGGGACGAGGCAGTGGGCGTCGGGGACGAGGCAGTGAGCGTAGGGGACGAGGCAGTGAGCGTAGGGGACGAGGCAGTGAGCGTAGGGGACGAGGCAGTGAGCGTAGGGGACGAGGCAGTGAGCGTAGGGGAGGAGGCAGTGAGCGTCGGGGACGAGGCAGTGAGCGTAGGGGAGGAGGCAGTGAGCGTAGGCGACGAGGCAGTGAGGGTAGGGGACGAGGCAGTGAGGGAAGGGGAGGAGGCGAGAGTCAGGCAGCTATCAAAATAAGCTCTTTATCGCGGAAACACAGAGGGTGACCTTCACTAAGTGATCGACCAAGAGACCAACTCTCTGTATATTTACTCAGAAAAGAGAAGCACAGAGCGGAGCACACAGTCAGAGAGGGAGCGAGAGAGCGGGAGCGAGAGCGAGGGGAAAAACGAGTGGAAAGGACAGAGTGTGTTATGCTTGTCATTCTGACATTTTTCTTCTTTTTTTTCCACCTTTATCTAACGAGGTAGGGAAGTTGAGAACAATTGCGACCTGGCCAAGATAAAGCAAAGCAGTTGGACAACATACAACAACACAGAGTTACACATGGAGTAAAAACAAACCTACAGTCAATAATACAGTAGAAAAATACGTCTATATACAATGTGAGCAAATGAGGTGAGATAAGGGAGGTAAAGGCAAAAAAGGCCATGGTGGCAAAGTAAATACAATATAGCAAGTAAAACACTGGAATGGTAGATTTGTAGTAGAAGAAAGTGCAAAGTAGAAATAGAGATAATGGGGTGCAAAGGAGCTAAATAAATAAATAAATAAATACAGTAGGGGAAGAGTTAGTTGTTTGGGCTAAATTACAGATGGACTATGTACAGGTGCAGTAATCTGTGAGCTGCTCTGACAGCTGGTGCTTAAAGCTAGTGAGGGAGATAAGTGTTTCCAGTTTTAGAGATTTTTGTAGTTCGTTCCAGTCATTGGCAGCAGAGAACTGGAAGGAGAGGCGGCCGAAGGAGGAATTGGCTTTGGGGGTGACCAGAGAGATATACCTGCTGGAGCGCGTGCTACAGGTGGGTGCTGCTATGGTGACCAGTGAGCTGAGATAAGGGGGAACTTTACCTAGCAGGGTCTTGTAGATGACCTGGAGCCAGTGGGATTGGCGATGAGTATGAAGCGAGGGCCAGCCAACGAGAGTGTACAGGTCGCAGTGGTGGGTAGTATATGGGGCTTTGGTGACAAAACAGATGGCACTGTGATAGACTGCATCCAGTCTATTGAGTAGGGTATTGGAGGCTATTTTGTAAATGACATCGCTGAAGTCGAGGTTCGGTAGGATGGTCAGTTTTACGACTGACACAGGGCCATTGAGATTAGGTTAAAGGAGTGTGTGCAAAAACAGAACGCATTTAGTATCACAATGGATACAAGAGCCCAGTAAACAACAGGATGCAGTGAATCTGTCCCATCGTTAGAGCAGGATCGTAATGCTGGCGCATCGTTAGAGCAGGATCGTAATGCTGGCGCATCGTTAGAGCAGGATCGTAATGCTGGCGCATCGTTAGAGCAGGATCGTAATGCTGGCGCATCGTTAGAGCAGGATCGTAATGCTGGCGCATCGTTAGAGCAGGATCGTAATGCTGGCGCATCGTTAGAGCAGGATCGTAATGCTGGCGCATCGTTAGAGCAGGATTATAATGTTGTTTCATGAAGATAACTAATCCAGAAGTGTCTCCACTTTCTGGAACAGTGCTTTTATGAGAGATAGGAATAGGCAAATAGAATATTTGAAGTTCATTGCATTAACTAGAGTTCCTGAAAGGGCTAGTTATCGTCAGATTAATCAAAGCGAGGAGTGACAAGTTAACCTGCTCCTCTGTCTCCATTCCGGCTCCTTGGGATTCTCAGTTTGTGATATACAGAGCCCAAGCCCAGCCGCTGGAGTTGGTCCATCACACACAGGCTGAGTTATCAGGAAGTGGCCGCTCCAGTAAAGTGAGTAACACGAACAAAGGTTAAACACACACTAACATGCACACACACGGCAAGTGATTTTCTTATTACAAGCAGGCTGGGTTCCATGTCCTGCCATGATAAGCAGTGTGCTGAAGAATATGGTTAGGGGATGATGGGGTGGCAGGTAGGCTAGTGGTTAGAGTGTTGGGCCAATAGCCGAAAGGTTGCTGGATCGAATCCCTGAGCTGACAAGATAAAAATCTGTCGTTCTGCCCCTGAACAAGACACTTAACCCACTGTTCTTTAGTAGGCTGTTATTGAAAATAAAAATGTGTTCTTAACTGACTTGCCTACTTAAATAAAGGCTACAATAATTATGATGTACTTTTCTCTCCCCCTGATCTCTTGCATAGCAGAATAGGAAGACACAGAGCGAGAGAGAAAACAGGGAGAGAGATAAAGAGAGTATGGGAGAGATAGAGCGAGATAGTGACTGTGAAAATCACACTGTGCCAGACCAGCCAGGTCACCCGCGAAACAAGTCAGTATTTGATGTTTATCCATGTCTGAGAATGTCAGGAGATGACATAGAAACCGGTATGCGCTGTTACCTTCAAGTAGGTTTTGGTTTTGCTAGGGCATTGTGGACAGGATGGCGGATGGGTGTAAGCATCTACCTCTGATTCCAAAGGTTGCAAATTCATATCCAGCGATAGAAAGTCGTTTTTGATATTTTCGTTTTAAGCCTATCCCAAACCTTAACCATCACCTTAACCATTCAGAGTTAATGCCTGAACGTAACCTTAAACACTGTGAATTTTGATGTTTGGAAAACCTTTGAAATTGGACATTTGAGAAACATGGACCAACGTCTAATTCTGACATGAGACTGTGAGAGCTGGTAGACATGGTTTGTGATGTAATTGTGATGTGTAAAAGAATTAGAACTGAACATGGTTCAAATACAGCTGTTTTCATGCTGTTCCAGTGATACATGTACTAACCTGTGTGGCAGTGTAGAGTAGCGACCAGGAAATAGGGTTTTTATTGTATGTGAGAGGTAATCTCTCCCAGTGCTGTATATCTTTAATCAACTGAAGATGTTCACCTACTGTAGATTTAGCGTGATGTGCAGAGCAGTCTTGAGAAATGAACTGATCCCAACGTTACACACTAAGTATTGAATCTGTGTCGTTCTCACTGCTCAGATGTTATTCCACTGAGCTAAAGCCAAGGCCAAGTCTTCAGGTCTCAAGCAAGGTAAGGCTACTTCATCATGCGAGCAGAGATGACCGTACCACCTCTACATGAGAGCATGCCACATATGACAGGTATGTGGCTCAGTGCGTTCATGTGGAGGAAATAAATAAGCAGTAATGTAAGGTGATTACTGTTTTTACTACGGAGAGGAAATGTTTAACGTCACAGGCGCTTGACTAACAGAGACATGGACCATCTATCTAACTGTCTACCTCTCACAATGCCTTTCTAAGAAAGAGAATTCAAGGGTTTCAAAGACCTCTCTGATGAGAATAGGCTACCTGTCCTGTTGGGGGAGGATGCAGAGAACTGTGGGTTGGCAGGGCACTACATTGCTGCCTGCCATAAGATGAGTGACAGTGTCTGACATGTCCTCTATGCCATTGTTATTGTTATTGTTATTGTTCAATGTATAGTTATTTTGACCCTTGATTATTGTTGTTACTGTTGTCCCATTGACAGTATTGATTATTATTATTTTAGTTATGTTAATATTGTAAATGTATCACTTCATCTCCAGAGTACACTTTGGCAATAACACATTGTCATGCCAATACAACAAATTGAATTGAAAGAGAGAGGGACATGAGGGAGAGGAAAGAGAGAGAGAGAGAGAGGGAGATGAGAGAGAGAGACAGAGAGAGAAAGGTGGGGGGGTGAGAAAGAGAGAGAGAGGATGGGGTAGAGACAGGCTGAGATAAAGAACAGAGTGGAAAAAGAAAGAAAGAACAGGGCAGGAGAGAGATGGATGGGGAGAGTGTGAGAGGAAAAGAGGGAATAAAAAAGAGACAAGGGAGAGAGAGGAGAGAACGACAGGGATGGACCACTGAGTCCGTCTGTAGATCTGGTCATGATAAGCTAAAAAACAGTCATGGCTGGAGCCCTGACACACACACGCTCAAACACACACACACGCTGCCTGACTGAGCACTTCTGAAGGGGTTCCCTGGCCCTGTATCAGAGGGAGGGAGTGAGTGAGTGAGTGAGTGAGTGAGTGAGTGTGTGTGTGTGTGTGTGTGTGTGTGTGTGTGTGTGTGTGTGTGTGTGTGTGTGTGTGTGTGTGTGTGTGTGTGTGTGTGTGTGTGTGTGTGTGTGTGTGTGTGTGTGTGTGTGTGTGTGTGTGTGTGTGTGTGTGTGTGCTGTTTTGTGTTTAAGTGTTTAACTTTGTCATCAGCACAAAGAGTGAAGGAGGGAATGAAGCTGCCCATCACATCACCGTGCTTATGAGTGATCAGCTTGCATTGGGGGTGACTGACAAAGAATCCCTATGGAAACAGGTCCTTGCCAATACAGTTAATATAAATGGAAACTGGCCTTGTGTCAAAGTTTATACAAATGGAAACAGGCCAGAGAAAACCGGACGTGTGCCAATAAACTAATGATGAAGGATCTGCTGCCACTGAGCTACTGCACTACAGACCATTGGCTTCAAAGAGAATTTATCATAAGGCTGTGTCCCAATTTATCCATCTCATTCACTATTTGCACACTCCCTCTATCGTCCGATGTCTCCCACTTTACCCTCACATTCTCTCTCTCTCTGGTTCTGTTACCCGTATCCATCCATCTCACTCTTACTTAATTTCATCCCCTCCCCTCGCTCCCCTTTCCTCTTTCTTTACATCTCTCTCCCACCCTTTCTCCCTCCCTCCTTCCCACCCTCCCTCTCTCCCAACCTCTTTCCTCCCTCCCACTCTCCCACCCACCCTCCCTCCCTTTTATCTCACTCTATCGCACCCCAGGTTCATTCCCCCATCATTCTTCTCTTTACTTATCTCCCTTTCTCTTCCTCCCTTCTTCTTCCTCCCTTCTTTTTTCTCATTTGACTCCAGAGGATTTACTGAGACAGTGAGTCAGCACAGAGGTGCGCGCCACAGTTAGCCGTCAAACTAGGCTAATGCTAAGCTAACGCTAGGATAAAGCTTATGCTACGCGGGTAACTCTCTGACCTACTTTCCAAAGAGGCTTTTCCCCTCCACTCGCTCCGCCTGGGTGTCTGCTCTATACTGATAACTGGACACGCAAACACATGCACACACTCAGCACTCCAGCTCATACTAATAGGAACATACACTAAGGCCTGAGAGAACTAAAGCTGATCCTTCAGCTGAGTGTGATGCTCATTGTTCTGTCCTTTCCGGTTCTCCTTTGCCGGAGAGTGTGTGTGTGTGTGTATGTGGACGTGTTTAACTATTCTTGTGGGGACCAGAATTACCCACAAAAATAGTAAACGAACAAACATTTTACCAACTGGGAACATTTTGTTGGTCCCCACAAGGTCAAATGTTATTTCTAGGGGGTTTAGGGTGAAGGTTAGGTTTTTGGGTTAGGGTTAAGGTTAGGGTAAGAGTATAGGTTAGGGAAAATATGATTTTGAATGGAACTGAATTGTGTGTCCCCACAAGGTTAGCTGTACAAGACTGTGTGTCTGTGTGAGTGTTTTTACCTCCCCCTCTAACTTATCTCCTCAGAGTATCTGAATATTTCTGTTCTCTCTCCTGTCCTCCTCGTTTCTCCATTCATCTTCCCCTCCCCCTCTACTGTATGGGTGAGGTATTCCACCTCTCCTTTGTGGGTGAGGTATGCAGAGCCGGAATATTTATCAACCAGAGTGGCTTAATGAGGCAGCTAGGAATAACCAGAGACCTCAAAGTTATTCACCTTGCCTTCAATAACTACAGACTGAGAGGGAGACAAATAGAGAGAGAGAGATAAAGAGGGAGAAAAAGAGAGGGAGAAAAAGAGGGCGAGAGCCAGAGAAACATCCCTTTACATTTTCAGATCTAAAATGGATCCTGACATATAATCATTCATGCACCTGCATAGAGAATGAAAGGGAGGAAAGATGCAAGAGAGAAGAACCGAGGAGGAAATAAAGAGAGAGGGGAGGAGTAGAAGAGGAGAAAAAGAAGAGATCAAGTGAGGAGAAGGATGGAGAGAAATGTGAGGATAAACTTTAAGCGGGCAAAACGATGCTGATGAAGTCTGGGGAGCTCAGTGAAGGAACATAGTCTGGGGAGCTCAGTGAAGGAACATAGTCTGGGGAGCTCAGTGAAGGAACATAGTCTGGGGAGCTCAGTGAAGGAACATAGTCTGGGGAGCTCAGTGAAGGAACATGAGTCTGGGGAGCTCAGTGAAGGAACATAGTCTGGGGAGCTCAGTGAAGGAACATAGTCTGGGGAGCTCAGTGAAGGAACATAGTCTGGGGAGCTCAGTGAAGGAACATAGTCTGGGGAGCTCAGTGAAGGAACATAGTCTGGGGAGCTCAGTGAAGGAACATAGTCTGGGGAGCTCAGTGAAGGAACATAGTCTGGGGAGCTCAGTGAAGGAACATGGTCTGGGGAGCTCAGTGAAGGAACATAGTCTGGGGAGCTCAGTGAAGGAACATAGTCTGGGGAGCTCAGTGAAGGAACATAGTCTGGGGAGCTCAGTGGAGCTCAGTGAAGGATCATGGTCTGGGGAGCTCAGTGAAGGAACATAGTCTGGGGAGCTCAGTGAAGGAATCATGGTCTGGGGAGCTCAGTGAAGGAACATAGTCTGGGGAGCTCAGTGAAGGATCATGGTCTGGGGAGCTCAGTGAAGGAACATAGTCTGGGGAGCTCAGTGAAGGAATCATAGGTCTGGGGAGCTCAGTGAAGGAACATAGTCTGGGGAGCTCAGTGAAGGAACATAGTCTGGGGAGCTCAGTGAAGGAACATAGTCTGCGGGAGCTCAGTGAAGGAACATAGGTCTGGGGAGCTCAGTGAAGGAACATAGTCTGGGGAGCTCAGTGAAGGATCATGGTCTGGGGAGCTCAGTGAAGGAACATAGTCTGGGGAGCTCAGTGAAGGAACAAAGTCTAATCTGACTCTTCAAATGAGTGTGGAAATGAAGCGGGCATAGCACGTTGGTGTGTGTGTGAGTGTGTGCGTGCATAGCATTGAAAAGAATGAAGACACGTACACATGCATGGAGCTGATTACAATATCAAAGAGGAAGGGCTTGGAGGCTGTGTAGCTCTGTTTCAAAGCAGCTTTCAATTTCCAAAACCAGCCAGCCAGGATTAGACCAGAACTACTGAATAATTAAAACTAGGAAAGAATACAGAATCATCCACTTCTCTTTCATACTTTTCTTTCCCGTATTTTTATTCAGTGTGTTGTTGTTGTGCTTATCAATTTATTTGTACAAAGACACACACACACACACACACACTTTCTCTGTCTGTCATTGTGTGCGTTTCAAAGTGAACGTCTGTCCCCTCCGCCCTTACACAAACAGTATCTGTGCCAACTGTCCACACAAAGGATGGATGGGCCGTGAGGTCACAAAAAACAAAGCCAAAAGGGAAACCACTGTGAGGGAAATGTCAATTACTTATTTTGAAGTTGACTCCCCCCACCAGAATGGCATTTCCCTCTGGGGATTACTTAGGAGTGATTGATTATGAGATAGTACCGCCCAGAGCCGGGCGAGGTAGGCGCGACACTAAACATTCACAGCCACTGAATCTCTGGTGTGTGACCTCCACCAAAGAAGAGGTGATTGTACTTCCACACCAACCGCCCCAAACACACACAGTCTTTCTTTCAAAATGTCCTTTCACTCACTAAACCTGTGTGTACAACCGTTGGAAATGTGCATTCTATTAACCACTGTCACCACACTTAAATGTTTTCTGCCACCTGATTGGTTAACCCTCAATGTGACCTCTGACCTCGAGGCTATGAGGTCACTGCAACCATGAGCTGTTCTTCAGATGTGTGCCTCTCTATCTCTACCTCTTCTCCCTCCCTCTCTCAACCTCTTCTCCCTCCCTCAACATCTTTTCCCTCCCTCTCTTTCTACCTCTTCTCACTCCCTCTCTCTCTCTACCTCTTTCTCTCTACCTCTTCTCCCTCCCTCCCTCTCTCTCTCAACCGCTTCTCCCTCCCTCTTCTCCCTCCCTCTCTCTACCTTTTCTCCCTCCCTCTACCTCTTCTCTCTCCCTCTCTTTCTACCTCTTCTCACTCACTCCCTCTCTCTCTCTCTACCTCTTTCTCTCTACCTCTCTCTCTACCTCTTCTCCCTCCCTCTCTCTACCTCCCTCTCTCTACCTCCCTCCCTCCCTCCCTACATTTACATTTACGTCATTTAGCAGACGCTCTTATCCCTAAATCTACCTCTTCTCCCTCCCTCCCTCCCTCCCTCCCTCCCTCCCTCCCTCCCTCCCTCCCTCCCTCCCTCCCTCCCTCCCTCCCTCCCTCCCTCCCTCCCTCCCTCCCACCTCTTCTCCCTCCCTACCCCTACCTCTTCTCCCTCCCTACCCCTTCTCCCTCCCTACACCTACCTCTTCTCCCTCCCCACGCCTACCTCTTCTCCCTCCCCACCTCTTCTCCCTTCCTACCTCTTCTCCCTCCCTACCTCTTCTCCCTCCCTACCTCTACCTCTTCTCCCTCCCTACCTCTACCTCTTCTCCCTCCCTACCTCTTCTCACTCCCTACCTCTTCTCACTCCCTCTCTCTATACCTCTTCTCACTCCCTCTCTCTATACCTCTTCTCCCTCCCTACCTCTACCTCTTCTCCCTCCCTACCTCTACCTCTTCTCCCTCCCTACCTCTTCTCCCTCCCTACCTCTACCTCTTCTCACTCCCTACCTCTCTCCCTCTTCTCACTCCCTCTCTCCCTACCTCTTCTCACTCCCTCTCTCCCTACCTCTTCTCACTCCCTCTACCTCTTCTCACTCTCTCTCCCTCTTCTCACTCCCTCTCTCTAATCTACTCTTTCATCTTTCCCTTTTTCTCCACACCCTTCACCATTTTCCTGTTTCTAAATGTCTCCCTTCAACCCCCCCTGTATGAGCCAACTATACTAAACAAAAATATAAAACGTAACATGCTTCATGAGCTGAACCCAGACATTTTCCATATGCACAAAAAGCATATTTCTCTCAAATGTTGTGCACACATTTGTTTACATCCCTGTCAGTAAGCATTTATCCTTTGCCAAGATAATCCATCCACCTGACAGGTGTGGCATATCAAGCTGATTAAACAGCATGATCATTACGCAGGTGCACATTGTGCTGTGGACAATAAAAGGCCATTCTAAAATGTGCAGTTTTGTTACACAACACAATGTCACAGAGTTGAGGGAGCGTGCAATTGGCATGCTGACTGCAGGAATTTCCAACAGAGCTGTTGCCTGACAATTGAATGTTAATGTCTCTACCATAAGCCTACCAATGTTGTTTTAGATCATTTGTCCGCACATCCAACCGGCCTCACAACCGCAGAACATGTGTAACCATGCCAGCCCAGAACCTCCACATCAGTCTTCTTCACCTGCGGGATCATCTGACGAGCGGGAGGGTTCTGCTGAGGAGTATTTCTGTCTGTAATAAAGCCCTTTTGTGGGAAGAAAAACTAATTCTGATTGGCTGGGCCTGTGTCCAGTCGAGCCACCCATGGCTGCACCTGTGTCCAGTCATGTGATATCCATTGATTAGGGCCTAAAAATGTTATTTCAATTGACTGATTTCCATCTATGAACTGTAACTCAGCAAAATCTTTGAAAATGTTGCATGTTGTGTTTATATTTTTGCTTAGTATATATATATATATATATATATATATATATATATATATATATATATATATATATATATATATATATATATATATATAGTGTTTATGTTTTTGTTCAGTATATACAGTTGAAGTTGGAAGTTTACATACACTTAGGTTGGAGTCATTAAAACTCCTTTTTCAACCACTCCACACATTTCTTGTTAACAAACTATAGTTTTGGCAAGACGGTTAGGACATCTACTTTGTGCATGACACAAGTAATTTTTCCAATAATTGTTTACAGACAGATTATTTCACTTATAATTCACTGTATCACAATTCCAATGGGTCAGAAGTTTACATACACTAAGTTGACTGTGCCTTTAAACAGCTTAGAAAATTCCAGAAAATGATATCATGGCTTTAGAAGCTTCTGATAGGCTAATTGACAAAATTTGAGTCAATTGGAGGTGTACCTGTGGATGTATTTCAAGACCTACCTTCAAACTCAGTGACATCATGGGAAAATCAAAAGAAGTCAGCCAAGACCTCAGAAAACAAATTGTAGACTTCCACAAGTCTGGTTCATCCTTGGGAGCAATTTCATAATGCCCGAAGGTACCACATTCTTCTGTACAAACAACAGTACGCAAGTATAAACACCATGGGACCACGCAGCCATCATACCGCTCAGGAAGGAGACACGTTCTGTCTCCTAGAGATGAACGCACTTTGGTGCGAAAAGTGCAAATCAATCCCAGAACAACAGCAAAGGACCTTGTGAAGATGCTGGAGGAAACAGGTACAAAAGCATCTATATCCACAGTAAACCGAGTCCTATATCGACATAACCTGAAAGGCCGCTCAGCAAGGAAGAAGCCACAGCTCCAAACTGCCATAAAAAAGCCAGACTACGGTTTGCAACTGCACATGAGGACAAAGATCATACTTTTTGGAGAAATGTCCTCTGGTCTGATGAAACAAAAATATAACTATTTGGCCATAATGACCATCGTTATGTTTGGAGGAAAAAGCGGTACGCTTGCAAGCCGAAGAACACCATCCAAACGTGAAGCGCGGGGGTGGCAGAATCATGCTGTGGGGGTGCTTGCTGCAGGAGGAACTGGCGCACTTCACAAAATAGATGGCATCATGAGGAATTGAAAATTATGTGGATATATTGAAGCAACATCTCAAGACATCAGTCAGGAAGTTAAAGCTTGGTCGCAAATGGGTCTTCCAAATGGACAATGACACCAAGCATACTTCCAAAGTTGTGGCAAAATGGCTTAACCTGTTGGGGCTAGGGGGCAGTATTTGCACGGCCGGATAAAAATGTATGTACCCGATTTAAACTGGTTACTACTCTTGCCCAGAAATGAGAATATGCATATAATTAGTAGATTTGGATAGAAAACACTCTAAAGTTTCTAAAACTGTTTGAATGGTGTCTGTGAGTATAACAGAACTCATATGGCAGGCCAAAACCTGAGAAGATTCCATACAGGAAGTGCCCTGTCTGACAATTTGTTGTCCTTCAGTTGCATCTCTATCAAAAATACAGCATCTCTGCTGTAACGTGACATTTTCTAAGGCTTCCATTGGCTCTCAGAAGGCGCCAGAATGTGTAATGGGGTGTCTGCTGTCTCTGGGCGAAGAACAACAGGAGAATTTGTGAGTGGTCAGCCTGGGAACAGTGACACTGGAGATGCGCGTTCATGAGAATTCTCCATTTTTTTCTTTCAGCCTTTGAATGAATACAACGTCACCCGGTTGGAATATTACGAGAAAAAGTAGCATATAAATTTATTTTAAACAGCGTTTGACATGCTTCGAAGTACGGTAATGAACAAAACAGAGGTATTTGGATATAACTATGGATTATTTGGAACCAAAACAGCATCTGTTGTTGAAGTAGAAGTCCTGGGAGTGCATTCTGACGAAGAACAGCAAAGGTAATCCAATTTTTCTAATAGTAATTCTGAGTTTGGTGAGGGCCAAACTTGGTGGGTGTCAAAATAGCTAGCCGTGATGGGCGGGCTATGTACTCAGAATATTGCAAAATGTGCTTTCGCCGAAAAGCTATTTTAAAATCTGACACCGCGATTGCATAAAGGAGTTCTGTATCTAGAATTCTTAAAATAATTGTTATGTATTTTGTGAATGTTAATCATGAGTAATTTAGTAAATTCACCGGAAGTTTGCGGTGAGTATGCTAGTTCTGAACATCACATGCTAATGTAAAAAGCTGGTTTTTGATATAAATATGAACTTAATTGAACAAAACATGCATGTATTGTATAACATAATGTCCTAGGAGTATCATCTGATGAAGATCATCAAAGGTTAGTGCTGCATTTAGCTGTGGTTTTGGTTTTTGTGACATATATGCTTGCTTTGAAAATGGCTGTGTGATTATTTTTGGCAGGGTACTCTCCTGACATAATCTAATGTTTTGCTTTCGCTGTAAAGCCTTTTTGAAATCGGACAATGTGGTTAGATTAACGAGAGTCTTGTCTTTAAAATGGTGTAAAATAGTCAGATGTTTGAGAAATTGAAGTTATAGCATTTTTGAGGTATTTGTATTTCGCGCCACGCAATTCCACTGGCTGTTGACTAGGGTGGGACGCTAGCCCAGGGAAGTTAAGGACAACAAAGTCAAGGTATTGGAGTGGCCATCACAAAGCCCTGACTTCAATCCCATAGACAAATTGTGGGCAGAACTGAAAAAGTGTGTGCGAGCAAGGAGGCCTACAAACCTGACTCAGTTACATCAGCTCTGTCAGGAGGAATGGAGGAAGGAATTCACCCAACTTATTGTGGGAAGCTTGTCGAAGTCTACCCGAAACGTTTGACCCAAGTTAAACAATTTAAAGGCAATGCTACCAAATACTAATTGAGTGTATGTAAACTTCTGACTCACTGGGAATGTGATGAAAGAAATAAAAGTTTAAATGAATCATTCTCTCTACTATTATTCTGACATTTCACATTCTTAAAATAAAGACGTGATCTCGAATGACCTAAGGGAGGGAATTTTTACTAGGATTAAATGTCAGGAATTGTGAAAAACTGAGTTTAAATGTATTTGGCTAAGGTGTATGTAAACTTCCGACTTCAACTGTATGTGTGTATATATATATATATATAGTCTTTAGTTTTGTTCAGAAAATATATATATAATGTTTATATTTTTGTTCAGAAAATATATATATATATAAATATATATAGTGTTTATATTCTTGTTCAGTATATATATACATATATATATATATACACACATATATATACATATACATATATATATATATACACATATATATATACATATATACATATATATATATCTATATGTAGGCACTTCTAGAAAATATGGATACATTGCAGTGGTGGGTGGGAGCAGAACTGATCTGCAGATGACAAAAACACACTCTGTTTTTCACACTACCAACCCCAGACTACCACCATGAGAACTGACAGCTGGGGAGAATAGGTGATGAAAATGTGAGGACACTACAGGGAAAGAAAACTGGGTCAAGGGTGTGAGGGAGAGAATGAAATGGTTGGATGGGGAGACAGAGTGACGAGAACAGCTGGTAGGGGAGGATGGGAGGAGCAGACAAGGTGGAGGAGGGATTGAGGGATGTTTTAATTAGCTACAGCCCCCCCTCTCATCTCCTATTCCTCATCTCCACATCCAGCCGTGATTGGGAGTCCCATAGGGCGGCACACAATTGGCCCAGTGTCGTCCAGGTTTGGCTGGGGTAGGCCGTCATTGTAAATAAGAATTTGTTCTTAACTGACTTGCCTAGTTAAATAAAGGTTCAATAAAACATTACAAAAAATCTCCTGTCTTGCCATGTTGTTAGGTTGTGGTTCATTTAGGGTGTGTGTGTGTGTGTGTGTGTGTGTGTGTGTGTGTGTGTGTGTGTGTGTGTGTGTGTGTGTGTGTGTGAGAGAGAGAGAGAGAGTGAGAGAGTGTGTGTGTGTGAGTGCATCATCCTAAGCTCTGGCATCTTCATCCAATATTTGGAACCAATGACTGATCACCCCAATCCACAAAAGTGGAGACAAATTTGACCCCAATAACTACCGTGGGATATGCATCAACACAGCAACCTTGGGAAAATCCTCTGCATTATCATTAACAGCAGACTAGTTAACAATGTACTGAGCAAATGTCAAATTGTCTTTTTAACAAATTATTGTACGACAGACCACGTATTCACCCTGCACACCCTAATTGACAAACAAACAAACCAAACCAAAGGCAAAGTCTTCTCATGCTTTGTTTATTTCAAAAAAGCTTTTGACTCAATTTGGCATGAAGGTCTGCTATACAAATTGATGGAAAGTGGTGTTGGGGGAAAAACATACGACATTATAAAATCCATGTACACAAACAACAAGTGTGAAAACAACACACATTTCTTTCCACAGGGCCGTCGGGTGAGAGGGATGCAGCTTAAGCCCCACCTACTTCAACATACATATCAACGAATTGGTGAGAGCACTAGAACAGTCTGCAGCACCCGGACTCACCCTACTAGAATCTGAAGTCAAATGTCTACTGGTGCTTCTGTCACCAACCAAGGAGGGCCTACAGCAGCACAGATTCTGACAGACCTGAGCCCTAACAGTAAATCTCAGTAAGACCAAAAAATGGAGTTCCAAAAAAGGTTCAGTCACCAGGACCAGAAATACAAATTCCATCTAGACACCGTTGCCCTAGAGGAAACAAAAAATGATACACACCTCGGCCTAAACATCAGTGCCACAGGTAACTTCCACAAAACTGTGAACGGGCTGAGAGACAAGGCAAGAAGGGCCTTCTATGCCATCAAAAGGAACATAAAATTTGACATACCAATTAGGATCTGGCTAAAAATACTTGAATCAGTTATAGAATCCATTGCCCTTTATGGTTGTGAGGTCTGGGGTCAGCTCACCAACCAAGAATTCACAAAATGGGACAAACACCAAATTGAGAGACTGCTTGCAGAATTCTGCAAAAATATCCTCAGTGTACAACGTAAAACACCAAATAATGCATGCAGAACAGAATTAGGCTGATACCTGCTAATTATCAAAATCCAGAAAAGAGACGTTAAATTCTACAACCACCTAAAAGGAAGCGATTCCCAAACCTTCCATAACAAAGCCATCACCTACAGAGAGATGAACCTGGAGAAAAGTCCCCTAAGCAAGCTGGTCCTGGGGCTCTGTTCACAAACACAAACAGACCCCACAGAGCCCCAGGACAGCTACACAATTAGACACAAACAAATCATGAGAAAACAAAAAGATAATTACTTGACACATTGGAAAGAATTAACAAAAATAAACAGAGCAAACTAGAATGCTATTTGGCCCTAAACAGAGAGTACACAGTGGCAGAATACCTGAACACTGTGACTGACCCAAAATTAAGGAAAGCTTTGACTATGTACAGACTCAGTGAGCATAGCCTTGCTATTGAGAGAGGCTGCCGTAGGCAGACCTGGCTCTCAAGAGAAGACAGGCTATGTGCACACTGCCCAAATAATGAGGTTGACACTGAGCTGCAATTCCTAACCCCCTGCCAAATGTATGACCATATTAGAGACACATATTTCTCTCAGATTACACAGATCCACAAAGAATTTGAAAACAAACCCAATTGTGATAAACTCCCATATCTACTGGGTGAATTACAACAGTGTGCCATCACAGCAGCAAGATTTGTGACCTGTTGCCCACAAGAAAAGGGCAACCATTGAAGAACAAACACCATTGTAAATACAACCCATATTTATGTTTATTTATGTTCCCTTTTGTACTATAACCATTTGCACAACGTTACAACACTGTATATAGACATATGACATTTAAAATGTCTTTACTTTTCTGGGACTTCTGTGAGTGTAATGTTTACTGTTAATTTTTATTGTATATTTCACTTTTGTTAATTATCTACTTCACTTGCTTTGGCAATGTTAACATATGTTTCCCATGCCAATAAAGCCCTTCAATTGAAACTGAATTGAGAGAGAGAGAGTGTGTGGGTGTCAAGTTAAGTTGTATTACTCACAGCTGTCTTCCTCTTCAGTGATGGCGCTGAAGACGTAACAGGCGTACACGAAGCCCAGGAGCTGGGAACACACAAACACACACACACACACAGAGTTAGAACACACATATAGTTAGAATGCGCACAGAGAGTTAGAACACACACACACACACAGAGTTAGAACACGCACACAGAGTTAGAACACGTACACAAAGTTAGAACGCGCACAGAGAGTTAGAACACACACACACACACAGAGTTAGAACACGCACACAGAGTTTGAACACGCACACAGAGTTAGAACACGTACACAAAGTTAGAACGCGCACAGAGCGTTAGAATGCGCACAGAGCGTTAGAATGCGCACAGAGTTAGAACGCGCACAGAGTTAGAACGCGCACAGAGTTAGAACGTGCACAGAGTTAAAACGCGCACAGAGTTAGAACGCGCACAGAGTTACAACGCGCACAGAGTTAGAACGCGCACAGAGTTAGAACGCGAACAGAGTTAGAACGCGCACAGAGTTAGAACGCGCACAGAGTTAGAACGCGCACAGAGTTAGAACGCACACACAGATTGAACGCACACACAGATTGAACGCACACACAGATTGAACGCACACAGAGTTAGAATGCACAGAGGGTCAGAACACACAGAGCGTTAGAAAGCACACAAAGTTAGAACACAAAGAGAGTTAGAACACAAAGAGAGTTAGAATAAACAGCGTCAGAACACACAGAATTAGAACACATCGTCAAAACGCACCCAGAGATTGAAAACACACAGAGATTGAACGCACACAAAGAATAAACGCACACAGAGTTAGAGCACACAGAGCGTTAGAACACACAGAGCGTTAGAACACACAGAGCATTAGAACACACAGAGCGATAAAACACACAGAGCAATAGAACACACAGAGAGTTAGAAAGCGCACAAAGTTAGAACGCGCACAGAGTAAGAACGCGCACAGAGTTAGAATGCGCACAGAGTTAGAACACACAGTTAGAATGCACACAGAGATTGAACGCACACAGAGATTGAACGCACACAGAGTTAGAACGCGCACAGAGGGCTAGAACGCACAGATGTTTAGAACGCACAGAGGATCAGAACGCACAGAGCGTTAGAACACACAGAGCGTTAGAACACAGAGAGAGTTAGAAAGCACACAAAGTTAGAATGCGCAGAGAGTTAGAACGCACAGAGTTAGAACGCACACAGAGTTAGAACGCACACAGAGCGTTAGAACGCACAGAGGGTTAGAACGCACAGAGGGTTAGAACACACAGTGTTAGAATGCACAGAGTTAGAACACACACAGTTAGAACACACAGTTAGAATGCACACAGAGATTGAACGCACACAGGGTTAGAACGCGCGCAGAGGGTTAGAACGCGCGCAGAGGGTTAGAACGCGCGCAGAGGGTTAGAACGCGCGCAGAGGGTTAGAACGCGCGCAGAGGGTTAGAACGTGCGCAGAGGGTTAGAACGTGTGCAGAGGGTCAGAACGCACAGAGAGTCAGAATGCACAGAGGGTCGGAATGCACAGAGGGTCAGAACACACAGAGGGTCAGAATGCACAGAGAGTCAGAACACACAGAGGGTCAGAACGCACAGAGAGTCAGAACACACAGAGGGTCAGAACGCACAGAGGGTCAGAAGCGCACAGAGAGTCAGAATGCACAGAGGGTCGGAATGCACAGAGGGTCAGAACACACAGAGGATCAGAACACACAGAGGGTCAGAACGTGCACAGAGGGTTAGAATGCGCGCAGAGTTAGAACGCGCACAGAGGGTCAGAACACACAGAGGGTCAGAACGCACACAGAGTTAGAACGCACACAGAGTTAGAACGCACACAGAGTCAGAACACACAGAGTCAGAACACACACAGTGTTAGAACACACACAGATGTTTAGAACACACACAGAGGGTTAGAACACACACAGAGCGTTAGAACACACATAGAATCAGAACACACACAGAGTCAGAACACACAGAGAATTAGAACACACAGAGAATTAGAACACACAGAGTCAGAACACAGAGTCAGAACACACAGAGTTAGAACACACACAGAGTCAGAACACACAGAGTCAGAACACACAGAGAATTAGAACACACAGAGAATTAGAACACACAGAGTCAGAACACACAGAGTTAGAACACACACAGAATCAGAACAGATAATTAGAACACACAGAGTCAAAACACATACAGAGTCAAAACACAGAGTCAGAACACACACAGAGTTAGAACAGATAATTAGAACACACACAGAGTCAGAACACACAGAGAGTTAGAACAGATAATTAGAACACACACAGAGTCAGAACACACACAAAGTCAGAACACACACAGAGTTAGAACAGATAATTAGAACACACACAGAGTCAGAACACACACAGAGTCAGAACACACACAGAGTTAGAACAGATAATTAGAACACACACAGAGTCAGAACACACACAGAGTCAGAACACACACAGAGTTAGAACAGATAATTAGAACACACACAGAGTCAGAACACACACAAAGTCAGAACACATACAGAGTCAGAACACATACAGAGTCAGAACACACACAGAGTCAGAACACACACAGAGTCAGAACACACACAGAGAGTTAGAACAGATAATTAGAACACACACAGAGTCAGAACACACAGAGAGTTAGAACAGATAATTAGAACACACACAGAGTCAGAACACACACAAAGTCAGAACACATACAGAGTCAGAACACATACAGAGTCAGAACACACACAGAGTCAGAACACACACAGAGTCAGAACACACACAGAGAGTTAGAACAGATAATTAGAACACACACAGAGTCAGAACACACACAAAGTCAGAACACATACAGAGTCAGAACACACACAGAATCAGAACAGATAATTAGAACACACACAGAGTCAGAACACACACAGAGTCAGAACACACACAGAGTTAGAACAGATAATTAGAACACACACAGAGTCAGAACACACACAGAGTCAGAACACACACAGAGTTAGAACAGATAATTAGAACACACACAGAGTCAGAACACACACAGAGTCAGAACACATACAGAGTCAGAACACACACAGAGTCAGAACACACACAGAGTCAGAACACACACAGAGTCAGAACACACACAGAGTCAGAACACACACAGAGTCAGAACACATACAGAGTCAGAACACACACAGAGTCAGAACACACACAGAGTCAGAACACACACACACAGTTAGAACAGATAATTAGAACACACACAGAGTCAGAACACATACAGAGTCAGAACACACACAGAGACAAAACACAGAGTCAGAACACACACAGAATCAGAACAGATAATTAGAACACACAGAGTCAAAACACATACAGAGTCAAAACACAGAGTCAGAACACACACAGAGTTAGAACAGATAATTAGAACACACACAGAGTCAGAACACACACAGAGTCAGAACACACACAGAGTCAGAACACATACAGAGACAAAACACACACAGAGACAGAACAGATAATTAGAACACACACAGAGTCAAAACACACACAAAGTCAAAACACAAAGTTAGAACACACAGAGAATTAGAACACACACACAGAGTTAGAACACACAGAGGGTTAGAACACACAGAGGGCTAGAACAGAGAGTTAGAACACACAGAGGGTTAGAACACACAGAGAGTTAGAACCCATATAATTAGAACACCCACACAGAGAGTTAGAACACACACAGAGAGTTTGAACACACAGAGTTATATAACACATAGAGAGAGTTAGAACATTTAGAGAGAGTTAGAACACACAGAGTTATATAACACATAGAGAGAGTTAGAACATTTAGAGAGAGTTAGAACACACAGAGTTATATAACACATAGAGAGAGTTAGAACATTTAGAGAGAGTTAGAACACACAGAGTTATATAACACATAGAGAGAGTTAGAACATTTAGAGAGAGTTAGAACACACAGAGTTATATAACACATAGAGAGAGTTAGAACATTTAGAGAGAGTTAGAACACACAGAGTTATATAACACATAGAGAGAGTTAGAACATTTAGAGAGAGTTAGAACACACAGAGTTATATAACACATAGAGAGAGTTAGAACATTTAGAGAGAGTTAGAACACACAGAGTTAGAACACACAGAGTTAGAACACACAGAGAGTTAGAACCCAGACAGAGTTAGAACCCAGAGAGAGTTAACCCACTTAATCTAAAAATGTCTCTAAATTTCACCATCATTGTAAAGCCTTAGTTATTTGGTTTCTTTGACAAAGTAATTTTTTAAAGAATATTATTTAGTGATACATTTCCGTCTGTCTCTAATTTTAAGGTCAACCCTGTTATGTGAACTGAACTCTTGTTTTACAGTTTTTCCCAATTGTTTACTCACTAAAACTGGCCCATGAGGCACAATGACACAAACCTGTAACTCATTTAGCAGAACCATACACCCAATCAGACAAAACACAACACACAATTCTCTACCTTTGGCACAAACTTCACAACAAAAAATATATTGTGTGCAAATGAAAAGCAACACTGTTCAACAAGCTAAGCTCAATTACCAATTTATCACTTTCACATGTGCAAACACTAATTGTGTAAATGTTCACGTTGCAATCAGACCTTTGGTATGGATAAAAAGGCCACAGGTGAGTACTCCTGTGTTCGGAGAACAATGGAAGCAAACTTCGCAGAGAGAGGTAAAGGTAGAGGTAGAGGTGGAGGAAGACCAAGTCCTGAAATTCGGGTGACTATGGTGGACTATGTCGTCAACCATGTTTTGACCTTGAGAGTGGCAGAGAGTGCAGCCCAATCTGAGCTGCTTCACCGTAGCATCCATCATCCAAACGTTCCAAAATGAGAATAGATATGTACTGCTGACATTGGACTTACATTTGGAATGTGTTCACACCCTTTGACCTTTTCCATATTCACTTATTCTAAAATGGATTAAACACATGTTTTTCCTCATCAATCAATCACACTCATCAAACACAATACCCCATAATGATAAAGCGAAAACATGTTTTTATACATTTTTGCACATTTATAAAAAATACAAAACAGAAATACCTTATTTACATAAGTATTCAGACGTTTTACTATGAGACTTGAAACTGAGCTCAGGTGCATCCTGTTTCCACTGATCATCCTTGAGATGTTTCTACAAATTGATTGGACTCCACTTGTGGTAAATTCAATTGATTGGACATGATTTGGAAAGGCACACACCTGTCTATATAAGGTCTCACAGTTGACAGTGTAAATCAGAGCAAAAACCAAGCCATGAGGTCGAAGGAATTGTCCGTAGAGCTCCGTGACAGGATTGTGTCGAGGCACAGTTCTGGGGAAGGGTACCAAAACATTTCTGCAGCATTGAAGGTCCCCAAGAACACAGTGGCCTCCATCATTCATAAACAAAAGACGTTTGGAACCACCAAGACTCTTCCTAGAGCTGGACGCCTGGCCAAACTGAGCAATTGGTGGAGAAGGGCCTTGGTCAAGGAGGTGACCAAGAACCTGATGGTCACTCTGACAGAGCTCCAGATTTCCTCTGTGGAGATGGGAGAACCTTCCAGATGGACAATCATCTCTGCTGCACTCCACCAAATCAGGCCTTTATGGTAGAGTGGCCAGACGGAATCCATTCCTCAGTAAAAGACACATGACAGCCCGCTTGGAGTTTGCCAAAAGGCACCCAAAGGACGCTCAGACCACGAGAAACAAGATTCTCAGGTCTGATGAAACCAATATTTAACTCTTAGGCCTGAATCCCAAGCATCACGTCTGGAGGAACCCTGGCACCATCCCTACCGTGAAGCATGGTGGTGGCAGCATCATGCTGTGGGGATGTTTTTCAGCGGCAGGGACTGGGATACTAGTCAGGATCGAGGGAAAGATGAACGGAGCAAAGTACAGAGAGATCCTTGATGAAAACCTGCTCCAGAACGCTCAGGACCTCAGACTGGGGCGAAGATTCACCTTTCAACAGCACAATGTAAGCACACAGCCAAGACAACACAGGAGTGGCTTCGGGACAAGTTTTTGAATGTCTTTGAGTGGGCCAGCCAGAGCCCGGACTTGAACACGATCAAACATCTCTGGAGAGACCTGAAAATAGCTGTGCAGCGACGCTCCCCATCCAACCTGCCAGAGCTTGAGAGGATCTGCAGAGAAGAATGGGAGAAAATCCCCAAATTCATGTGTGCCAAGCTTGTAGCGTCATACCCAAGAAGACTCGAGGCTGTAACCACTGCCGAAGGTGCTTCAACAAGGGTCTAAATACCTATGTAAATTTGCCATTTCAGTTTTAAATTTGTAATACATTTGCAAAAATGTTCTAAAAAAAAACATTTCTAAAAGCGTGTTTCCACTTTGTCATTATGGGGTATTGTGTGCAGATTGATGAGGGAAAAAAACAATTTAATCCATTTTAGAATAAGGCTGTAACATAACAAAAGTCAAGGGGTGTGAATACTTTCCGAATGCACTGTATTTACTACTTGACAGTAGTACAACATTAAGCTCAGTAAAGACTGTAGATTCCAATACATACCAACAGGGGAAACAAAGTAAATGTTTCATGTATTACTATATTTATGAAATTGGGAGCTACAGTATACCACGTTGTAATATGTTTGTCTTGTATACTGTATTACTGTAGTGTTTACTGTACTGTATGCTATTTTGAGTTTGTAGAACTGAAAGACGACCACCACATGGTGGTAGAACACATCTATGTACAGACAAACAGGAGTCTGCCATTGTGCAAATGGTAGTTTAAAATAATTCCATAAGACTGCAGGAAATCCAACAACAGATGATTGAAAACCTGCCATCTTCCATAAGATCAGAGTGAGTTTATTTTTTTACATTTTTTACATTTTAGTCATTTTAGCAGACGCTCTTATCCAAAGCGACTTACAGTAGTGAGTGCATACATTTCATACATTTAATTTAATTTCATGCATTTAAAAAAAAAAAAATTGTACTGGCCCCCCGTGGGAATCGAACCCACAACCCTGGCATTGCACACACCATGCTGGCATGGCAAACACCATGCTCAACCAATTGAGCCACAGGGAAGCTTTATCAACCATAGCCCGCATCTTTAAGAAACACCACCTCCGGATGAAGCAAATCTACATAGTCCCAATTGAAAGGGATTCCCAAAGAGTGAAGGATAAATGCTACAAATATGTGCAAGTAAGTAATGTTCTAGTACTACACTCTTGAAACATTAGAGACTAATTGATGTTGTCAGTGAAATTTACTATACAGAAATTATAGTATTTACTGTAATTTCAGAGAATCATGGAGTTGAACGCAAGTCCCATCCCCCAGGAACTCATATTCATAGATGAGGCTGGATTCAATTTAGCGAGGAGGAGAGGAAGGAACATCCTTGGTGAATGCGCCATCATTGAGGTACCTGGCCAGCGCGGGGGAAATGTCACCATATGCGCAGCTATGAGCCACAATGGGGTCCTCCACCACCATGCCCCCCTTGGACCATACTACACTGCCCATCTCCTTCATTTCCTGAACACCTTACATGACAATATTTTTCAGCCAGAGCAGAGAGGGCCAGGTGATCCTGAGCAGCAAATGTATGTTCTAATTTGGGACAACGTGAGTTTCCATCGGGCTGCTCAGGTCCGCAACTGGTTCCATGACCATCCCGGGTTTATAATTCTCTATCTCCAACCATATTCCCCATTTCTCAACCCCACTGCTTTTAGCATGGTGGTGGAAGGTGTATGATCACGAACCCCATGAACGTATGGTCCTTCTCCAGGCAATGGAGGAGGCCTGTGGTGACATTCCAACAGAGTCCTGTCAGGGGTGTGTGTGTGTGTGTGTGTGTGTGTGTGTGTCATTAGTAGGCAGAGTTTCATTTTACCTGTGGGGTTTGGGGAAATTGACTAACTGTTGTGTGTTTAGAGTTTTGAGTACCTGAGCTGTAGTTTCAGCAAACATGTGTTAACATTTGGGAAAAACGAATAAAACTATTCCTTTTTAAATAATGGTTTTCAAAAGAAACATTGAACATCTAACAGTGTAAAAGCAGGTAAGATGGTTCTACTCTTTTGGGCCGTTTGCTGGTGTTTTGTGGTGGAAAACTGAGTGGGTCGAACATAACTCTTCAACCCTGTTACCCACAGATAGACAGGCCAGAAATGTTTTAGCTTTCTTTTATGTGAAGCTTGGATTCAATTGCCACTCCCTGTTGCACACAACAAGCTTCAATTCCTTCTGTCGCAAGGGGATTCATGGCTGATCTAAGATTCCAGTCAACTTTGTTACTTTATTGGGACTTAACAGGCACTTACTACAGTATATGTTTTATTTAACCTCTTGAGATGGGAAAATGTGTTTTTCATGACAGAATGTTAAAATTAGTTGAAATCAAAAGGTTCAGTTTAAATGAACAATTACATACATTTCTATCATCAATTGCACACAAGGTCCAACCGAAACTTGACTTCGCCTTTTAACCCAACCCCTCTGAATCTAAGAGGTGCAGGGGGCTGCCACATTGGACACCCGGGGAGCTGAGTGTACGTGTGGGGGATGTGAGAGTATGTGTGGGTAGATGTGAGAGTACGTGTGGGTAGATGTGAGAGTATGTGTGGGTAGATGTGAGAGTATGTGTGGGGGACTGAGCGTACGTGTGGGGGACTGAGCGTATGTGTGGGGGACTGAGCGTATGTGTGGGGGACTGAGAGTATGTGTGGGGGACTGAGCGTATGTGTGGGGGACTGAGCGTATGTGTGGGGGACTGAGAGTACGTGTGGGGGACTGAGCGTATGTGTGGGGGACTGAGCGTATGTGTGGGGGACTGAGCGTATGTGTGGGGGACGTGAGCGTATGTGTGGGGGACTGAGCGTATGTGTGGGGGACTGAGCGTATGTGTGGGGGACTGAGTGTATGTGTGGGGGACTGAGCGTACGTGTGGGGGACTGAGCGTACGTGTGGGGGACTGAGCGTATGTGTGGGGGACTGAGCGTATGTGTGGGGGACTGAGCGTATGTGTGGGGGACGTGAGCGTATGTGTGGGGGACTGAGCGTATGTGTGGGGGACTGAGCGTATGTGTGGGGGACTGAGTGTATGTGTGGGGGACTGAGTGTATGTGTGGGGGACTGAGCGTACGTGTGGGGGACTGAGTGTATGTGTGGGGGACTGAGCGTATGTGTGGGGGACTGAGTGTATGTGTGAGGGACTGAGCGTATGTGTGGGGGACTGAGCGTATGTGTGGGGGACTGAGTGTATGTGTGGGGGACTGAGCGTACGTGTGGGGGACTGAGCGTGCGTGTGGGGTTCGTGAGCGTATGTGTGGGGGACTGAGCGTACGTGTGGGGGATGTGAGTGTACGTGTGGGGGATGTGAGAGTACGTGTGGGGGATGTGAGTGTACGTGTGGGGGATGTGAGAGTACGTGTGGGGGATGTGAGTGTACGTGTGGGGGATGTGAGAGTACGTGTGGGGGATGTGAGTGTACGTGTGGGGGATGTGAGTGTACGTGTGGGGGACTGAGCGTATGTGTGGGGGATGTGAGTGTACGTGTGGGGGATGTGAGTGTACGTGTGGGGGATGTGAGAGTACGTGTGGGGGACGTGAGAGTACGTGTGGGGGACTGAGCGTACGTGTGAGGGACTGAGCGTACGTGTGAGGGACTGAGCGTACGTGTGAGGGACTGAGCGTACGTGTGGGGGACTGAGCGTACGTGTGGGGGACTGAGCGTACGTGTGAGGGACTGAGCGTACGTGTGAGGGACTGAGCGTACGTGTGAGGGACTGAGCGTACGTGTGGGGGACTGAGCGTACGTGTCGAGGGACTGAGCGTACGTGTGAGGGACTGAGCGTACGTGTGAGGGACTGAGCGTACGTGTGGGGGACTGAGCGTACGTGTGAGGGACTGAGCGTACGTGTGGGGGACTGAGCGTACGTGTGAGGGACTGAGCGTACGTGTGGGGGACTGAGCGTACGTGTGGGGGACTGAGCGTACGTGTGGGGGACTGAGTGTACATGTGGGGGATGTGAGTGTACGTGTGGGGGTTGTGAGGGTATGTGTGTGTGACTGAATGTACAGGGAGTAGCTGGTTGGAGGATGGTGCAACAGGGTGCAATCTAAATCACTGATCATCAATCAGCATGTGCAGTGTGTCTCTGATCTCATCTCTATTCCTCTACAGAATGTGTTGTTCTGTACACAAATTAACTTCATGTCCAGAGACATTTCCTCAGAAAACAAACACTTTTTTTATTTAACCTTTATTTAACTAGGCAAGTCAGTAAAGAACAAATTCTTATTTACGATGATGGCCTACCCTGGACAATGCTGGGCCAATTGTGGCCCGCCTTATGGGACTCCCAATCACGTCCGGATGTGATTCAGCCTGGATTCAAACCAGGGACTGTAGTGACGCCTCTAGCACTGAGATGGAGTGCCTTAGACCGCTGCACCACTAGGGAGCCCACTTCAAGACACCATGCACCTAAACAAGCTGGTAACTAGATAACCAAGCCAGTAAGACTATTTCTGGCCTCAGCAGTCTGTCAATATGATAATATACTGCATTGTTGGCAGATGGCTGTGATCTTTTCTGAGAAACACACACACTGGGACTCAGACAGACACTCTCTACCCCAATGACTGGCACTCTGCCATGCCAATTAAACCAGCATCGGGCAAAATGCCCTCAAAACACACACTGGGCAACCGGGGACTGTGTGTGTGTGTGTGTGTGTGTGTGTGTGTGTCGGTGTGTCGGTGTGTGTGTGTGTGTGTGTCGGTGTGTGTGTGTGTGTCGGTGTGTGTGAGATGGGGCCACAGGATGGGCTTCACCACTGGTGTGCACTGTTTGCAGGCAGCGGTTTGACCAACTGTTTGTTATGTTGCCGATTTTATAAGGGTCATATGACTACTGAAACTAGTCCTACTGTAAACTCACACCTCAGACACCATTAGTACAAAACAACATGCTGTGAAAGGAGTTTTAAAAGAAAGTAGTGAGTCCCATCCTACCTTCTTTCTATGTCTGAAGTGGCTAACTACCTCTAACAGCAGCCTGGTCTCAGACTAGATGTAACATAGTAAATGTAAATCCGGGACACTCAAAAAAAATGTTGCAATTAATGGTTACATAAGAAAGATGGTTACTTAAGGTAAAAACAAATGTAGGGTGGTTGGTCGGGCGGGTAGGCGGACAACTTTACATAATTATCAAATTTTCAACTACTTACTACTTTTTTAGCTGGGGGGTGATACAGTCTCAGTGGGGGGATAGTGTAGGGGGTAGTGAAACAGTCTCAGTGGGGGGATAGTGTAGGGGGTAGTGAAACAGTCTCAGTGGGGGGATAGTGTAGGGGGTAGTGAAACAGTCTCAGTGGGGGGGATAGTGTAGGGGGTAGTGAAACAGTCTCAGTGGGGGGATAGTGTAGGGGGGTGATACAGTCTCAGTGGGGGGACAGTGTAGGGGGGTGATACAGTCTCAGTGGGGGGATAGTGTAGGGGGGTGATACAGTCTCAGTGGGGGGATAGTGTAGGGGGTAGTGAAACAGTCTCAGTGGGGGGATAGTGTAGGGGGTAGTGAAACAGTCTCAGTGGGGGATAGTGTAGGGGGGGTGATACAGTCTCAGTGGGGGGATAGTGTAGGGGGTAGTGAAACAGTCTCAGTGGGGGATAGTGTAGGGGGTAGTGAAACAGTCTCAGTGGGGGGATAGTGTAGGGGGTAGTGAATCAGTCTCAGTGGGGGGATAGTGTAGGGGGTAGTGAAACAGTCTCAGTGGGGGGATAGTGTAGGGGGTAGTGAAACAGTCTCAGTGGGGGGATAGTGTAGGGGGTAGTGAAACAGTCTCAGTGGGGGGATAGTGTAGGGGGGTGAAACAGTCTCAGTGGGGGGATAGTGTAGGGGGTAGTGAAACAGTCTCAGTGGGGGGATAGTGTAGGGGGTAGTGAAACAGTCTCAGTGGGGGGATAGTGTAGGGGGTAGTGAAACAGTCTCAGTGGGGGGATAGTGTAGGGGGGTGATGCAGTCACAGTGGGGGGATAGTGTAGGGGGTAGTGAAACAGTCTCAGTGGGGGGGATAGTGTAGGGGGTAGTGAAACAGTCTCAGTGGGGGGATAGTGTAGGGGGGTGATACAGTCTCAGTGGGGGGATAGTGTAGGGGGTAGTGAAACAGTCTCAGTGGGGGGATAGTGAAGGGGGTGATACAGTCTCAGTGGGGGGATAGTGTAGGGGGTAGTGAAACAGTCTCAGTGGGGGGATAGTGTAGGGGGGTGATACAGTCTCAGTGGGGGGATAGTGTAGGGGGTAGTGAAACAGTCTCAGTGGGGGGATAGTGTAGGGGGGTGATACAGTCTCAGTGGGGGGATAGTGTAGGGGGTAGTGAAACAGTCTCAGTGGGGGGATAGTGTAGGGGGTAGTGGAATAGTCTCAGTGGGGGGATAGTGTAGGGGAGGTGATACAGTCTCATTGGGGGGATAGTGTAGGGGGTAGTGAAACAGTCTCAGTGGGGGGATAGTGTAGGGGGTAGTGAAACAGTCTCAGTGGGGGGATAGTGTAGGGGGTAGTGAAACAGTCTCAGTGGGGGGATAGTGTAGGGGGTAGTGAAACAGTCTCAGTGGGGGGATAGTGTAGGGGGTAGTGATACAGTCTCAGTGGGGGGATAGTGTAGGGGGTAGTGAAACAGTCTCAGTGGGGGGGATAGTATAGGGGGTAGTGAAACAGTCTCAGTGGGGGGATAGTGTAGGGAGTAGTGATACAGTCTCAGTGGGGGGATAGTGTAGGGGGTAGTGAAACAGTCTCAGTGTGGGGATAGTGTAGGGGGTAGTGAAACAGTCTCAGTGGGGGGATAGTGTAGGGGGTAGTGAAACAGTCTCAGTGGGGGGATAGTGTAGGGGAGATGAAACAGTCTCAGTGGGGGGATAGTGTAGGGGGTAGTGAAACAGTCTCAGTGGGGGGATAGTGTAGGGGGTAGTGAAACAGTCTCAGTGGGGGGATAGTGTAGGGGAGATGAAACAGTCTCAGTGGGGGGATAGTGTAGGGGGTAGTGAAACAGTCTCAGTGGGGGGATAGTGTAGGGGGTAGTGAAACAGTCTCAGTGGGGGGATAGTGTAGGGGGTAGTGAAACAGTCTCAGTGGGGGGATAGTGTAGGGGTAGTGAAACAGTCTCATTGGGGGGATAGTGTAGGGGGTAGTGAAACAGTCTCAGTGGGGGGATAGTGTAGGGGGTAGTGAAACAGTCTCAGTGGGGGGATAGTGGGGGTAGGCGCCGGGGGGTAGGTGGGGGGGAAACAGTCTCAGTGGGGGGTGGGGGGAGGTGACGTCCGGGGGGATAGGGGGGGGTAGTGAAACAGTCTCAGTGGGGGGGGAGGGGGTAGTGACGTCCAGGGGGGGGTGAGGGTGAGGAACAGTCTCAGTGGGGGGATAGTGTAGGGGGGTGATACAGTCTCAGTGGGGGGATAGTGTAGGGGGTAGTGAAACAGTCTCAGTGGGGGGATAGTGTAGGGGGTAGTGAAACAGTCTCAGTGGGGGGATAGTGTAGGGGGTAGTGAAACAGTCTCAGTGGGGGGATAGTGTAGGGGGTAGTGAAACAGTCTCAGTGGGGGGATAGTGTAGGGGGTAGTGAAACAGTCTCAGTGGGGGGATAGTATAGGGGGTAGTGAAACAGTCTCAGTGGGGGGATAGTGTAGGGAGTAGTGATACAGTCTCAGTGGGGGGATAGTGTAGGGGGTAGTGAAACAGTCTCAGTGTGGGGATAGTGTAGGGGGTAGTGAAACAGTCTCAGTGGGGGGATAGTGTAGGGGGTAGTGAAACAGTCTCAGTGGGGGGATAGTGTAGGGGAGATGAAACAGTCTCAGTGGGGGGATAGTGTAGGGGGTAGTGAAACAGTCTCAGTGGGGGGATAGTGTAGGGGGTAGTGAAACAGTCTCAGTGGGGGGATAGTGTAGGGGGTAGGTGAATACAGTCTCAGTGGGGGGATAGTATAGGGGGTAGTGAAACAGTCTCAGTGGGGGGATAGTGTAGGGGGTAGTGAAACAGTCTCAGTGGGGGGATAGTGTAGGGGGTAGTGAAACAGTCTCAGTGGGGGGGATAGTGTAGGGGGTAGTGAAACAGTCTCAGTGGGGGGATAGTGTAGGGGGGTGAAACAGTCTCAGTGGGGGGATAGTGTAGGGGAGGTGATACAGTCTCATTGGGGGGATAGTGTAGGGGGGTAGTGAAACAGTCTCAGTGGGGGGATAGTGTAGGGGGTAGTGAAACAGTCTCAGTGGGGGGAAAGTGTAGGGTGTAGTGAAACAGTCTCAGTGGGGGGATAGTGTAGGGGGGTGATACAGTCTCAGTGGGGGGATAGTGTAGGGGGTAGTGAAACAGTCTCAGTGGGGGGATAGTGTAGGGGGTAGTGAAACAGTCTCAGTGGGGGGATAGTGTAGGGGGTAGTGAAACAGTCTCAGTGGGGGGATAGTGTAGGGGGTAGTGAAACAGTCTCAGTGGGGGGATAGTGTAGGGGAGGTGATACAGTCTCAGTGGGGGGATAGTGTAGGGGGTAGTGAAACAGTCTCATTGGGGGGATAGTGTAGGGAGTAGTGATACAGTCTCAGTGGGGGGATAGTGTAGGGGGTAGTGAAACAGTCTCAGTGGGGGGATAGTGTAGGGGGTAGTGAAACAGTCTCAGTGGGGGGATAGTGTAGGGGGTAGTGAAACAGTCTCAGTGGGGGGATAGTGTAGGGGGGTGATACAGTCTCAGTGGGGGGATAGTGTAGGGGGTAGTGAAACAGTCTCAGTGGGGGGATAGTGTAGGGGGTAGTGAAACAGTCTCAGTGGGGGGATAGTGTAGGGGGTTGTGATACAGTCTCAGTGGGGGGATAGTGTAGGGGGTAGTGAAACAGTCTCAGTGGGGGGGATAGTATAGGGGGTAGTGAAACAGTCTCAGTGGGGGGATAGTGTAGGGAGTAGTGATACAGTCTCAGTGGGGGGATAGTGTAGGGGGTAGTGAAACAGTCTCAGTGTGGGGATAGTGTAGGGGGTAGTGAAACAGTCTCAGTGGGGGGATAGTATAGGGGGTAGTGAAACAGTCTCAGTGGGGGGATAGTGTAGGGGGTAGTGAAACAGACTCAGTGGGGGGATAGTGTAGGGGGTAGTGACACAGTCTCAGTGGGGGGATAGTGTAGGGGTAGTGAAACAGTCTCATTGGGGGGATAGTGTAGGGGGTAGTGAAACAGTCTCAGTGGGGGGATAGTGTAGGGGGTAGTGAAACAGTCTCAGTGGGGGGATAGTATAGGGGGTAGTGAAACAGTCTCAGTGGGGGGATAGTGTAGGGGGGTGAAACAGTCTCAGTGGGGGGATAGTGTAGGGGAGGTGATACAGTCTCATTGGGGGGATAGTGTAGGGGGGTAGTGAAACAGTCTCAGTGGGGGGATAGTGTAGGGGGTAGTGAAACAGTCTCAGTGGGGGGATAGTGTAGGGGGGGTGATACAGTCTCAGTGGGGGGATAGTGTAGGGGGTAGTGAAACAGTCTCAGTGGGGGGATAGTGTAGGGGGTAGTGAAACAGTCTCAGTGGGGGGATAGTGTAGGGGGTAGTGAAACAGTCTCAGTGGGGGGATAGTGTAGGGGGTAGTGAAACAGTCTCAGTGGGGGGATAGTGTAGGGGAGGTGATACAGTCTCATTGGGGGGATAGTGTAAGGGGTAGTGAAACAGTCTCAGTGGGGGGATAGTGTAGGGGTAGTGAAACAGTCTCAGTGGGGGGATAGTGTAGGGGGTAGTGAAACAGTCTCAGTGGGGGGATAGTGTAGGGGGTAGTGAAACAGTCTCAGTGGGGGGATAGTTTGGGGTGTAGTGAAACAGTCTCAGTGGGGGGATAGTGTAGGGGGTAGTGAAACAGTCTCAGTGGGGGGATAGTGTAGGGGGGGTGATACAGTCTAAGTGGGGGGATAGTGTAGGGGGTAGTGAAACAGTCTCAGTGGGGGGATAGTGTAGGGGGTAGTGAAACAGTCTCAGTGGGGGGATAGTGTAGGGGGTAGTGAAACAGTCTCAGTGGGGGGATAGTGTAGGGGGGGTGATACAGTCTAAGTGGGGGGATAGTGTAGGGGGTAGTGAAACAGTCTCAGTGGGGGGACAGTGTAGTGGGTAGTGAAACAGTCTCAGTGGGGGGATAGTGTAGGGGAGGTGATACAGTCTCATTGGGGAGATAGTGTAGGGGGTAGTGAAACAGTCTCAGTGGGGGGATAGTGTAGGGGGTAGTGACACAGTCTCAGTGGGGGGATAGTGTAGGGGGTAGTGATACAGTCTCAGTGGGGGGATAGTGTAGGGGGTAGTGAAACAGTCTCAGTGGGGGGATAGTGTAGGGGGTAGTGATACAGTCTCAGTGGGGGGATAGTGTAGGGGGTAGTGAAACAGTCTCAGTGGGGGGATAGTGTAGGGGGTAGTGAAACAGTCTCAGTGGGGGGATAGTGTAGGGGGTAGTGATACAGTCTCAGTGGGGGGATAGTGTAGGGGGTAGTGAAACAGTCTCAGTGGGGGGAAAGTGTAGGGGGTAGTGAAACAGTCTCAGTGGGGGGATAGTGAAGGGGGGTGATACAGTCTCAGTGGGGGGATAGTGTAGGGGGTAGTGAAACAGTCTCAGTGGGGGGATAGTGTAGGGGGGTGATACAGTCTCATTGGGGGGATAGTGTAGGGGGTAGTGAAACAGTCTCAGTGGGGGGATAGTGTAGGGGGTAGTGAAACAGTCTCAGTGGGGGGATAGTGTAGGGGGTAGTGAAACATTCTCAGTGGGGGATAGTGTAGGGGGTAGTGATACAGTCTCAGTGGGGGGATAGTGTAGGGGGTAGTGAAACAGTCTCAGTGGGGGGATAGTGTAGGGGGTAGTGAAACAGTCTCAGTGGGGGGATAGTATAGGGGGTAGTGAAACAGTCTCAGTGGGGGGATAGTGTAGGGGGTAGTGAAACAGTCTCAGTGGGGGGATAGTGTAGGGGGTAGTGAAACAGTCTCAGTGGGGGGATAGTGTAGGGGGTAGTGAAACAGTCTCAGTGGGGGGATAGTGGTCAGGGGGGGTAGTGAGGGGGGGAACAGTCTCAGTGGGGGGATAGTGTAGGGGGTAGTGAAACAGTCTCAGTGGGGGGATAGTGAGGGGGGTGAGCGCCGGGGTGAGTGAGGGGGGGAACAGTCCGGGGGTGGGGGGGGGCAGTCCGGGGGGGATAGTGTAGGGGGTAGTGATACAGTCTCAGTGGGGGGATAGGGGGTGGCAGTCTCAGTGGGGGGTAGTGAGGGGGAGTGACAGTCTCAGTGGGGGGATAGTGTAGGGGGTAGTGAAACAGTCTCAGTGGGGGGGAGGGGGTAGTGACGTCCAGGGGGGTAGGTGGGGAGTGAACAGTCTCAGTGGGGGGATAGTGTAGGGGGTAGTGAAACAGTCTCAGTGGGGGGATAGTGTAGGGGGTAGTGAAACAGTCTCAGTGGGGGGATAGTGTAGGGGGTAGTGACACAGTCTCAGTGGGGGGATAGTATAGGGGGTAGTGAAACAGTCTCAGTGGGGGGATAGTGTAGGGGGTTGTGATACAGTCTCAGTGGGGGGATAGTATAGGGGGTAGTGAAACAGTCTCAGTGGGGGGATAGTGTAGGGGGTTGTGATACAGTCTCAGTGGGGGGATAGTATAGGGGGTAGTGAAACAGTCTCAGTGGGGGGATAGTGTAGGGGGGTGATACAGTCTCAGTGGGGGGATAGTGTAGGGGGTAGTGAAACAGTCTCAGTGGGGGGATAGTGTAGGGGTAGTGAAACAGACTCAGTGGGGGGATAGTGTAGGGGGTAGTGAAACAGTCTCAGTGGGGGGATAGTGTAGGGGTAGTGAAACAGACTCAGTGGGGGGATAGTGTAGGGGGTAGTGAAACAGTCTCAGTGGGGGGATAGTGTAGGGGGTAGTGAAACAGACTCAGTGGGGGGATAGTATAGGGGGTAGTGAAACAGTCTCAGTGGGGGGATAGTGTAGGGGGTAGTGAAACAGCCTCAGTGGGGGGATAGTGTAGGGGGTAGTGAAACAGTCTCAGTGGGGGGATAGTATAGGGGGTAGTGGAATAGTCTCAGTGGGGGGATAGTGTAGGGGAGGTGATACAGTCTCAGTGGGGGGATAGTGTAGGGGGTAGTGAAACAGTCTCAGTGGGGGGATAGTGTAGGGGGTAGTGAAACAGTCTCAGTGGGGGGATAGTGTAGGGGGTAGTGAAACAGTCTCAGTGGGGGGATAGTGTAGGGGGTAGTGGAATAGTCTCAGTGGGGGGATAGTGTAGGGGAGGTGATACAGTCTCAGTGGGGGGATAGTGTAGGGGGTAGTGAAACAGTCTCAGTGGGGGGATAGTGAAGGGGGTGATACAGTCTCAGTGGGGGGATAGTGTAGGGTGTAGTGAAACAGTCTCAGTGGGGGGATAGTGTAGGGGGGTGAAACAGTCTCAGTGGGGGGATAGTGTAGGGGGTAGTGAAACAGTCTCAGTGGGGGGATAGTGTAGGGGGTAGTGAAACAGTCTCAGTGGGGGGATAGTGTAGGGGGTAGTGAAACAGTCTCATTGGGGGGATAGTGTAGGGGGGTGATACAGTCTCAGTGGGGGGATAGTGTAGGGGGGTGATACAGTCTCAGTGGGGGGACAGTGTAGGGGGTAGTGAAACAGTCTCAGTGGGGGGATAGTGTAGGGGGTAGTGAAACAGCCTCAGTGGGGGGGATAGTGTAGGGGGTAGTGAAACAGTCTCAGTGGGGGGATAGTGTAGGGGGTAGTGAAACAGTCTCAGTGGGGGGATAGTGTAGGGGGTAGTGAAACAGTCTCAGTGGGGGGATAGTGTAGGGGGTAGTGAAACAGTCTCAGTGGGGGGATAGTGTAGGGGAGAGTGAAACAGTCTCAGTGGGGGGATAGTGTAGGGGGTAGTGAAACAGTCTCAGTGGGGGGATAGTGTAGGGGGTAGTGAAACAGTCTCAGTGGGGGGATAGTGTAGGGGGTAGTGATACAGTCTCATTGGGGGGATAGTGTAGGGGGTAGTGAAACAGTCTCAGTGGGGGGATAGTGAAGGGGGTGATACAGTCTCAGTGGGGGGATAGTGTAGGGGGTAGTGAAACAGTCTCAGTGGGGGGGATAGTGTAGGGGGTAGTGAAACAGTCTCAGTGGGGGGATAGTGTAGGGGGTAGTGAAACAGTCTCAGTGGGGGGATAGTGTAGGGGAGATGAAACAGTCTCAGTGGGGGGATAGTGTAGGGGGTTGTGATACAGTCTCAGTGGGGGGATAGTATAGGGGGTAGTGAAACAGTCTCAGTGGGGGGATAGTGTAGGGGGTAGGTGATAACAGTCTCAGTGGGGGGATAGTGTAGGGGGTAGTGAAACAGTCTCAGTGGGGGGATAGTGTAGGGGGTAGTGAAACAGTCTCAGTGGGGTGATAGTGTAGGGTGTAGTGAAACAGTCTCAGTGGGGGGATAGTATAGGGGGTAGTGAAACAGCCTCAGTGGGGGGATAGTGTAGGGGGTTGTGATACAGTCTCAGTGTGGGGATAGTGTAGGGGGTAGTGAAACAGTCTCAGTGGGGGGATAGTGTAGGGGGTAGTGAAACAGTCTCAGTGGGGGGATAGTATAGGGGGTAGTGATACAGTCTCAGTGGGGGGATAGTGTAGGGGGGTGATACAGTCTCAGTGGGGGGATAGTGTAGGGGGTAGTGAAACAGTCTCAGTGGGGGGATAGTGTAGGGGGTAGTGAAACAGTCTCAGTGGGGGGATAGTGTAGGGGGGTGATACAGTCTAAGTGGGGGGATAGTGTAGGGGGTAGTGAAACAGTCTCAGTGGGGGGATAGTGTAGGGGGGTGATACAGTCTCAGTGGGGGGGATAGTGTAGGGGGTAGTGAAACAGTCTCAGTGGGGGGATAGTGTAGGGGGTAGTGATACAGTCTCAGTGGGGGGATAGTGTAGGGGGGTGATACAGTCTCAGTGGGGGGATAGTGTAGGGGGTAGTGAAACAGTCTCAGTGGGGGGATAGTGTAGGGGGTAGTGAAACAGTCTCAGTGGGGGGATAGTGTAGGGGGGTGATACAGTCTAAGTGGGGGGATAGTGTAGGGGGTAGTGATACAGTCTCAGTGGGGGGATAGTGTAGGGGGTAGTGAAACAGTCTCAGTGGGGGGATAGTGTAGGGGGGTGATACAGTCTAAGTGGGGGGATAGTGTAGGGGGTAGTGATACAGTCTCAGTGGGGGGATAGTGTAGGGGGTAGTGAAACAGTCTCAGTGGGGGGATAGTGTAGGGGGTAGTGAAACAGTCTCAGTGGGGGGATAGTGTAGGGGGTAGTGAAACAGTCTCAGTGGGGGGATAGTGTAGGGGGTAGTGATACAGTCTCAGTGGGGGGATAGTGTAGGGGGTAGTGAAACAGTCTCAGTGGGGGGATAGTGTAGGGGGTAGTGAAACAGTCTCAGTGGGGGGATAGTGTAGGGGGTAGTGAAACAGTCTCAGTGGGGGGATAGTGTAGGGGGTAGTGAAACAGTCTCATTGGGGGGATAGTGTAGGGGGTAGTGAAACAGTCTCAGTGGGGGGATAGTGTAGGGGGTAGTGAAACAGTCTCAGTGGGGGGATAGTGTAGGGGGTAGTGATACAGTCTCAGTGGGGGGATAGTGTAGGGGGTAGTGAAACAGTCTCAGTGGGGGGATAGTGTAGGGAGTAGTTATACAGTCTCAGTGGGGGGATAGTGTAGGGGGTAGTGAAACAGTCTCAGTGGGGGGATAGTGTAGGGGGTAGTGAAACAGTCTCAGTGGGGGGATAGTGTAGGGGGTAGTGAAACAGTCTCAGTGGGGGGATAGTGTAGGGGGGTGATACAGTCTCAGTGGGGGGATAGTGTAGGGGGTAGTGAAACAGTCTCAGTGGGGGGATAGTATAGGGGGTAGTGAAACAGTCTCAGTGGGGGGATAGTGTAGGGGGTAGTGAAACAGTCTCAGTGGGGGGATAGTGTAGGGGGTAGTGAAACAGTCTCAGTGGGGGGATAGTGTAGGGGGTAGTGAAACAGTCTCAGTGGGGGGATAGTGTAGGGGGTAGTGAAACAGTCTCAGTGGGGGGATAGTGTAGGGGGTAGTGAAACAGTCTCAGTGGGGGGATAGTGTAGGGGGGTGAAACAGTCTCAGTGGGGGGATAGTGTAGGGGGTAGTGAAACAGTCTCAGTGGGGGGATAGTGTAGGGGGTAGTGAAACAGTCTCAGTGGGGGGATAGTGTAGGGGGTAGTGATACAGTCTCAGTGGGGGGATAGTGTAGGGGGTAGTGAAACAGTCTCAGTGGGGGGATAGTGTAGGGGGTAGTGAAACAGTCTCAGTGGGGGGATAGTGTAGGGGGTAGTGATACAGTCTCAGTGGGGGGATAGTGTAGGGGGTAGTGAAACAGTCTCAGTGGGGGGATAGTGTAGGGGGTAGTGAAACAGTCTCAGTGGGGGGATAGTGTAGGGGGTAGTGACACAGTCTCAGTGGGGGGATAGTATAGGGGGTAGTGAAACAGTCTCAGTGGGGGGATAGTGTAGGGGGTTGTGATACAGTCTCAGTGGGGGGATAGTATAGGGGGTAGTGAAACAGTCTCAGTGGGGGGATAGTGTAGGGGGTTGTGATACAGTCTCAGTGGGGGGATAGTATAGGGGGTAGTGAAACAGTCTCAGTGGGGGGATAGTGTAGGGGGTGTGAAACAGTCTCAGTGGGGGGATAGTGTAGGGGGTAGTGAAACAGTCTCAGTGGGGGGATAGTGTAGGGGGTAGTGAAACAGTCTCAGTGGGGGGATAGTGTAGGGGGTAGTGAAACAGTCTCAGTGGGGGGATAGTGTAGGGGGTAGTGAAACAGTCTCAGTGGGGGGATAGTGTAGGGGGTAGTGAAACAGTCTCAGTGGGGGGATAGTGTAGGGGAGGTGATACAGTCTCAGTGGGGGGATAGTGTAGGGGGTAGTGAAACAGTCTCAGTGGGGGGATAGTGTAGGGGGTAGTGAAACAGTCTCAGTGGGGGGATAGTGTAGGGGGTAGTGAAACAGTCTCAGTGGGGGGATAGTGTAGGGGGTAGTGAAACAGTCTCAGTGGGGGGATAGTGTAGGGGGTAGTGAAACAGTCTCAGTGGGGGGATAGTGTAGGGGGGTGATACAGTCTCAGTGGGGGGATAGTGTAGGGGGTAGTGAAACAGTCTCAGTGGGGGGATAGTGTAGGGGGTAGTGAAACAGTCTCAGTGGGGGGATAGTGTAGGGGGTAGTGAAACAGTCTCAGTGGGGGGATAGTGTAGGGGGTAGTGAAACAGTCTCAGTGGGGGGATAGTGTAGGGGGTAGTGAAACAGCCTCAGTGGGGGGATAGTGTAGGGGGTGTGAAACAGTCTCAGTGGGGGGATAGTGTAGGGGGTAGTGAAACAGTCTCAGTGGGGGGATAGTGTAGGGGGTAGTGAAACAGTCTCAGTGGGGGGATAGTGTAGGGGGTAGTGAAACAGTCTCAGTGGGGGGATAGTGTAGGGGAGATGAAACAGTCTCAGTGGGGGGATAGTGTAGGGGGTAGTGAAACAGTCTCAGTGGGGGGATAGTGTAGGGGGTAGTGAAACAGTCTCAGTGGGGGGATAGTGTAGGGGGTAGTGATACAGTCTCAGTGGGGGGATAGTGTAGGGGGTAGTGAAACAGTCTCAGTGGGGGGATAGTGAAGGGGGTGATACAGTCTCAGTGGGGGGATAGTGTAGGGGGTAGTGAAACAGTCTCAGTGGGGGGGATAGTGTAGGGGGTAGTGAAACAGTCTCAGTGGGGGGATAGTGTAGGGGGTAGTGAAACAGTCTCAGTGGGGGGATAGTGTAGGGGGGTGATACAGTCTCAGTGGGGGGATAGTGTAGGGGGTAGTGAAACAGTCTCAGTGGGGGGATAGTGTAGGGGGTAGTGAAACAGTCTCAGTGGGGGGATAGTGTAGGGGGTAGTGAAACAGTCTCAGTGGGGGGATAGTGTAGGGGGTAGTGAAACAGTCTCAGTGGGGTGATAGTGTAGGGTGTAGTGAAACAGTCTCAGTGGGGGGATAGTGTAGGGGGTAGTGATACAGTCTCAGTGGGGGGATAGTGTAGGGGGTAGTGAAACAGTCTCAGTGGGGGGATAGTGTAGGGGGTAGTGAAACAGTCTCAGTGGGGGGATAGTGTAGGGGGTAGTGAAACAGTCTCAGTGGGGGGATAGTGTAGGGGGTAGTGAAACAGTCTCAGTGGGGGGATAGTGTAGGGGGTAGTGAAACAGTCTCAGTGGGGGGATAGTGTAGGGGGTAGTGAAACAGTCTCAGTGGGGGGATAGTATAGGGGGTAGTGAAACAGTCTCAGTGGGGGGATAGTGTAGGGGGGTGATACAGTCTCAGTGGGGGGATAGTGTAGGGGGTAGTGAAACAGTCTCAGTGGGGGGATAGTGTAGGGGGTAGTGAAACAGTCTCAGTGGGGGGATAGTGTAGGGGGGTGAAACAGTCTCAGTGGGGGGATAGTGTAGGGGGTAGTGAAACAGTCTCAGTGGGGGGATAGTGTAGGGGGGTGATACAGTCTCAGTGGGGGGATAGTGTAGGGGGTAGTGAAACAGTCTCAGTGGGGGGATAGTGTAGGGGGTAGTGATACAGTCTCAGTGGGGGGATAGTGTAGGGGGGTGATACAGTCTCAGTGGGGGGATAGTGTAGGGGGTAGTGAAACAGTCTCAGTGGGGGGATAGTGTAGGGGGTAGTGAAACAGTCTCAGTGGGGGGATAGTGTAGGGGGGTGATACAGTCTCAGTGGGGGGATAGTGTAGGGGGTAGTGAAACAGTCTCAGTGGGGGGATAGTGTAGGGGGTAGTGAAACAGTCTCAGTGGGGGGATAGTGTAGGGGGGTGATACAGTCTAAGTGGGGGGATAGTGTAGGGGGTAGTGATACAGTCTCAGTGGGGGGATAGTGTAGGGGGTAGTGAAACAGTCTCAGTGGGGGGATAGTGTAGGGGGTAGTGATACAGTCTCAGTGGGGGGATAGTGTAGGGGGTAGTGAAACAGTCTCAGTGGGGGGATAGTGTAGGGGGTAGTGATACAGTCTCAGTGGGGGGATAGTGTAGGGGGTAGTGAAACAGTCTCAGTGGGGGGATAGTGTAGGGGGTAGTGAAACAGTCTCAGTGGGGGGATAGTGTAGGGGGGTGATACAGTCTCAGTGGGGGGATAGTGTAGGGGGTAGTGAAACAGTCTCAGTGGGGGGATAGTGTAGGGGGTAGTGAAACAGTCTCAGTGGGGGGATAGTGTAGGGGGTAGTGAAACAGTCTCAGTGGGGGGATAGTGTAGGGGGTAGTGAAACAGTCTCAGTGGGGGGATAGTGTAGGGGGTAGTGAAACAGTCTCAGTGGGGGGATAGTGTAGGGGGTAGTGATACAGTCTCAGTGGGGGGATAGTGTAGGGGGTAGTGAAACAGTCTCAGTGGGGGGATAGTGTAGGGGTAGTGATACAGTCTCAGTGGGGGGATAGTGTAGGGGGTAGTGAAACAGTCTCAGTGGGGGGATAGTGTAGGGGGTAGTGAAACAGTCTCAGTGGGGGGATAGTGTAGGGGGTAGTGAAACAGTCTCAGTGGGGGGATAGTGTAGGGGGGTGATACAGTCTCAGTGGGGGGATAGTGTAGGGGGTAGTGAAACAGTCTCAGTGGGGGGATAGTGTAGGGGGTAGTGAAACAGTCTCAGTGGGGGGATAGTGTAGGGGGTAGTGAAACAGTCTCAGTGGGGGGATAGTGTAGGGGGTAGTGAAACAGTCTCAGTGGGGGGATAGTGTAGGGGGTAGTGAAACAGTCTCAGTGGGGGGATAGTGTAGGGGGTAGTGAAACAGTCTCAGTGGGGGGATAGTATAGGGGGTAGTGAAACAGTCTCAGTGGGGGGATAGTGTAGGGGGTAGTGAAACAGTCTCAGTGGGGGGATAGTGTAGGGGGTAGTGAAACAGTCTCAGTGGGGGGATAGTATAGGGGGTAGTGAAACAGTCTCAGTGGGGGGATAGTGTAGGGGGTAGTGAAACAGTCTCAGTGGGGGGATAGTGTAGGGGGTAGTGAAACAGTCTCAGTGGGGGGATAGTGTAGGGGGTAGTGAAACAGTCTCAGTGGGGGGATAGTGTAGGGGGTAGTGAAACAGTCTCAGTGGGGGGATAGTGTAGGGGGTAGTGAAACAGTCTCAGTGGGGGGATAGTGTAGGGGGTAGTGATACAGTCTCAGTGGGGGGATAGTGTAGGGGGTAGTGAAACAGTCTCAGTGGGGGGATAGTGTAGGGGGTAGTGAAACAGTCTCAGTGGGGGGATAGTGTAGGGGGTAGTGAAACAGTCTCAGTGGGGGGATAGTGTAGGGGGTAGTGAAACAGTCTCAGTGGGGGGATAGTGTAGGGGGTAGTGAAACAGTCTCAGTGGGGGGATAGTGTAGGGGGGTGAAACAGTCTCAGTGGGGGGATAGTGTAGGGGGTAGTGAAACAGTCTCAGTGGGGGGATAGTGTAGGGGGGTGATACAGTCTCAGTGGGGGGATAGTGTAGGGGGTAGTGAAACAGTCTCAGTGGGGGGATAGTGTAGGGGGGTGATACAGTCTCAGTGGGGGGATAGTGTAGGGAGTAGTGAAACAGTCTCAGTGGGGGGATAGTGTAGGGGGTAGTGAAACAGTCTCAGTGGGGGGATAGTGTAGGGGGTAGTGAAACAGTCTCAGTGGGGGGATAGTGTAGGGGGTAGTGATACAGTCTCAGTGGGGGGACAGTGTAGGGGGTAGTGAAACAGTCTCAGTGGGGGGATAGTGAAGGGGGTGATACAGTCTCAGTGGGGGGATAGTGTAGGGGGTAGTGAAACAGTCTCAGTGGGGGGATAGTGAAGGGGGGTGATACAGTCTCAGTGGGGGGATAGTGTAGGGGGTAGTGAAACAGTCTCAGTGGGGGGATAGTGTAGGGGGTAGTGAAACAGTCTCAGTGGGGGGATAGTGTAGGGGGTAGTGGAATAGTCTCAGTGGGGGGATAGTGTAGGGGAGGTGATACAGTCTCATTGGGGGGATAGTGTAGGGGGTAGTGAAACAGTCTCAGTGGGGGGATAGTGTAGGGGGTAGTGAAACAGTCTCAGTGGGGGGATAGTGTAGGGGGTAGTGAAACAGTCTCAGTGGGGGGATAGTGTAGGGGGTAGTGAAACAGTCTCAGTGGGGGGATAGTATAGGGGGTAGTGAAACAGTCTCAGTGGGGGAATAGTGTAAGGGGGTGAAACAGTCTCAGTGGGGGGATAGTGTAGGGGGTAGTGAAACAGTCTCAGTGGGGGGACAGTGTAGGGGGTAGTGAAACAGTCTCAGTGGGGGGATAGTGTAGGGGGGTGAAACAGTCTCAGTGGGGGGATAGTGTAGGGGGTAGTGAAACAGTCTCAGTGGGGGGATAGTGTAGGGGAGGTGATACAGTCTCATTGGGGGGATAGTGTAGGGGGTAGTGAAACAGTCTCAGTGGGGGGATAGTGTAGGGGGTAGTGAAACAGTCTCAGTGGGGGGATAGTGTAGGGGGTAGTGAAACAGTCTCAGTGGGGGGATAGTGTAGGGGGGGTGAAACAGTCTCAGTGGGGGGATAGTGTAGGGGGTAGTGAAACAGTCTCAGTGGGGGGACAGTGTAGGGGGTAGTGAAACAGTCTCAGTGGGGGGATAGTGTAGGGGTAGTGAAACAGTCTCAGTGGGGGGATAGTGTAGGGGGTAGTGAAACAGTCTCAGTGGGGGGATAGTGTAGGGGGTAGTGAAACAGTCTCAGTGGGGGGATAGTGTAGGGGGTAGTGAAACAGTCTCAGTGGGGGGATAGTGTAGGGGGTAGTGAAACAGTCTCAGTGGGGGGATAGTGTAGGGGATAGTGAAACAGTCTCAGTGGGGGGATAGTGTAGGGGGTAGTGAAACAGTCTCAGTGGGGGGATAGTGTAGGGGGTAGTGAAACAGTCTCAGTGGGGGGATAGTGTAGGGGGTAGTGAAACAGTCTCAGTGGGGGGATAGTGTAGGGGGTAGTGAAACAGTCTCAGTGGGGGGACAGTGTAGGGGGTAGTGAAACAGTCTCAGTGGGGGGATAGTGTAGGGGGGTGAAACAGTCTCAGTGGGGGGATAGTGTAGGGGGTAGTGAAACAGTCTCAGTGGGGGGATAGTGTAGGGGGGTGATACAGTCTCAGTGGGGGGATAGTGTAGGGGGTAGTGAAACAGTCTCAGTGGGGGGATAGTGTAGGGGGGTGAAACAGTCTCAGTGGGGGGATAGTGTAGGGGGTAGTGAAACAGTCTCAGTGGGGGGATAGTGTAGGGGGTAGTGAAACAGTCTCAGTGGGGGGATAGTGTAGGGGGTAGTGAAACAGTCTCAGTGGGGGGGATAGTGTAGGGGGTAGTGAAACAGTCTCAGTGGGGGGATAGTGTAGGGGGTAGTGAAACAGTCTCAGTGGGGGGATAGTGTAGGGGGTAGTGAAACAGTCTCAGTGGGGGGATAGTGTAGGGGGTAGTGAAACAGTCTCAGGATAGTGTAGGGGGTAGTGAAACAGTCTCAGTGGGGGGATAGTTTGGGGTGTAGTGAAACAGTCTCAGTGGGGGGATAGTGTAGGGGGTAGTGAAACAGTCTCAGTGGGGGGATAGTGTAGGGGGGTGATACAGTCTCAGTGGGGGGATAGTGTAGGGGGTAGTGAAACAGTCTCAGTGGGGGGATAGTGTAGGGGGGTGATACCGTCTCAGTGGGGGGATAGTGTAGGGGGTAGTGAAACAGTCTCAGTGGGGGGATAGTGTAGGGGAGGTGATACAGTCTCAGTGGGGGGATAGTGTAGGGGGTAGTGAAACAGTCTCAGTGGGGGGACAGTGTAGGGGGTAGTGAAACAGTCTCAGTGGGGGGATAGTGTAGGGGGTAGTGAAACAGTCTCAGTGGGGGGGATAGTGTAGGGGGTAGTGAAACAGTCTCAGTGGGGGGATAGTGTAGGGGGTAGTGAAACAGTCTCAGTGGGGGGATAGTGTAGGGGGGTGATACAGTCTCAGTGGGGGGATAGTGTAGGGGGTAGTGAAACAGTCTCAGTGGGGGGATAGTGTAGGGGGTAGTGAAACAGTCTCAGTGGGGGGATAGTGTAGGGGGTAGTGAAACAGTCTCAGTGGGGGGATAGTGTAGGGGGTAGTGAAACAGTCTCAGTGGGGGGATAGTGTAGGGGGTAGTGAAACAGTCTCAGTGGGGGGATAGTGTAGGGGGTAGTGAAACAGTCTCAGTGGGGGGATAGTGTGGGGGTAGTGAAACAGTCTCAGTGGGGGGATAGTGTAGGGGGTAGTGAAACAGTCTCAGTGGGGGGATAGTGTAGGGGGGTGATACAGTCTCAGTGGGGGGATAGTGTAGGGGGTAGTGAAACAGTCTCAGTGGGGGGATAGTGTAGGGGGGTGATACAGTCTCAGTGGGGGGATAGTGTAGGGGGTAGTGAAACAGTCTCAGTGGGGGGATAGTGTAGGGGGTAGTGAAACAGTCTCAGTGGGGGGATAGTGTAGGGGGTAGTGAAACAGTCTCAGTGGGGGGATAGTGTAGGGGGTAGTGAAACAGTCTCAGTGGGGGGATAGTGTAGGGGGTAGTGAAACAGTCTCAGTGGGGGGATAGTGTAGGGAGTAGTGAAACAGTCTCAGTGGGGGGATAGTGTAGGGGGTAGTGAAACAGTCTCAGTGGGGGGATAGTGTAGGGGGTAGTGAAACAGTCTCAGTGGGGGGATAGTGTAGGGGGTAGTGAAACAGTCTCAGTGGGGGGATAGTGTAGGGGGTAGTGAAACAGTCTCAGTGGGGGGATAGTGTAGGGGGTAGTGAAACAGTCTCAGTGGGGGGATAGTGTAGGGGGTAGTGAAACAGTCTCAGTGGGGGGATAGTGTAGGGGGTAGTGAAACAGTCTCAGTGGGGGGATAGTGTAGGGGGTAGTGAAACAGTCTCAGTGGGGGGATAGTATAGGGGGTAGTGAAACAGTCTCAGTGGGGGGATAGTGTAGGGAGTAGTTATACAGTCTCAGTGGGGGGATAGTGTAGGGAGTAGTGAAACAGTCTCAGTGGGGGGATAGTGTAGGGAGTAGTGAAACAGTCTCAGTGGGGGGATAGTGTAGGGGGTAGTGAAACAGTCTCAGTGGGGGGATAGTGTAGGGGGTAGTGAAACAGTCTCAGTGGGGGGATAGTGTAGGGGTAGTGAAACAGTCTCAGTGGGGGGATAGTGTAGGGGGTAGTGAAACAGTCTCAGTGGGGGGATAGTGTAGGGGGTAGTGAAACAGTCTCAGTGGGGGGATAGTGTAGGGGGTAGTGATACAGTCTCAGTGGGGGGATAGTGTAGGGGGTAGTGAAACAGTCTCAGTGGGGGGATAGTGTAGGGGGTAGTGAAACAGTCTCAGTGGGGGGATAGTGTAGGGGGGTGATACAGTCTCAGTGGGGGGATAGTGTAGGGGGTAGTGAAACAGTCTCAGTGGGGGGATAGTGTAGGGGGTAGTGAAACAGTCTCAGTGGGGGGACAGTGTAGGGGGTAGTGAAACAGTCTCAGTGGGGGGATAGTGTAGGGGGTAGTGAAACAGTCTCAGTGGGGGGGATAGTGTAGGGGGTAGTGAAACAGTCTCAGTGGGGGGATAGTGTAGGGGGGTGATACAGTCTCAGTGGGGGGATAGTGTAGGGGGTAGTGAAACAGTCTCAGTGGGGGGATAGTGTAGGGGGTAGTGAAACAGTCTCAGTGGGGGGATAGTATAGGGGGTAGTGAAACAGTCTCAGTGGGGGGATAGTGTAGGGGGTAGTGAAACAGTCTCAGTGGGGGGATAGTATAGGGGGTAGTGAAACAGTCTCAGTGGGGGGATAGTGTAGGGTGTAGTGAAACAGTCTCAGTGGGGGGATAGTATAGGGGGTAGTGAAACAGTCTCATTGGGGGGATGGTGTAGGGGGTAGTGAAACAGTCTCAGTGGGGGGATCGTATAGGGGGTAGTGAAACAGTCTCAGTGGGGGGATAGTATAGGGGGTAGTGAAACAGTCTCATTGGGGGGATAGTGTAGGGGGTAGTGAAACAGTCTCAGTGGGGGGATAGTGTAGGGGGTAGTGAA
>NC_138303.1:21690000-21837500 GCF_965601325.2 Salmo salar | reverse complement strand
TTATCTTCTTGTGATTTTAAACCTAACCCTAACCTTAGCCATACTGATAGCCGTATGCCTAACCCTAACCTTAAATACATACTTTGTTTCATGAATTTTTACAATAAAGCCAATTTTGACTTTGTGACTGTACTATCTAGTGGAAACCCTTTTAGGCATTGCCTGGCAACGCAAAATCCTTGCTCCGGCCAACCTCTACGCCACGCCCATAGACGTTAGTTTCTTCTCCGCAATAAGTCTGGATCTGAGTACCTCCACAACGATTTCTAGAACGTAAACACACTCTAACTGTTCTGATTGGTCTCAGAAACCAAAGGTTTGGGCCAGAGTCATAACAAATTTGTCACACGCGCCGAATACAACAGGTGTAGACCTTACAGTGAAATGCTTACTTACAAGCCCTTAACCAACAATGCAGTTTTAAGAAGAAGAAAAAAGAGAAATATAACAAATAATTAAGGAGCAACGATAAAATAACAGTAGTGAGGCTGTATACAATGAGTTCCGGTACAGAGTCAATGTGGAGGCTATATACAGTGAGTTCCGGTACAGAGTAAATGTGCGGGTGCACCGGTTAGTCGAGGTAATTGAGGTAATATGTACATGTCGGTAGAGGTAAAGTGACTATGCATGGATAATAAACAGAGAGTAGCAGCAGCGTAAAAATGCGGCGTGGGGACAATACAAGTAGTCCGGGTAGACATTTTATTAACTGTTCTAGAGTCTTATGGCTTGGGGGTAGAAGCTGTTAAGAAGCCTTTTTGACCTAGACTTGGCGCTCCGGTACCGCCTGCCGTATGATAGCAGAGAAAACAATCTATGACTAGGGTGACTGGAGTCCTTGGCAATCTGACACCGCCTGGCATAGAGGTCCTGGATGGCAGGAAGCATGGCTCTGGTGATGTACTCGGCTGTACGCATTACCCTCTATAGTGCCTTGTGGTCGGAGGCCAAGCAGTTGCCAAACCAGGCGATGATGCAACCAGTCAGGATGCTCTCGATGGTGCAGCTGTATAACCTTTTGAGGATCTGAGGACCCATGCCAAATCTTTTCATTCTCCTGAGGGGGAATAGGCGTTGTCGTGCCCTCTTCACAAATGTCTTGGTGTGTTTGGACCATGATAGTTTGTTGATGATGTGGACACCAAGGAACTAGAAGCTCTCAACCTGCTCCACTATCCCAGGGTCTTTAGCTTAGTGATGAGCTTTGAGGGCAGTATGGTGTTGAACGCTGAGCTGTAGTCAGTGAATAGCATTCTCACATAGGTGTTCCTTTTGTCCAGGTGGGAAAGGGCAGTGTGGGGTGCAATAGAGTGTCATGACGTTGGCCTGTGGGTGAGGTTTATGACTCCCCCCATAAATACCTTTCTCCCTTTCCTCTCTCTTGACTCTACAGAAGGACTCTTGAAAAGCCTTTGTTAAACATAGAGAGTTTGGGAACATCAAAAGGTGGGGGGAAAGGAACCATATTTCGGTAATCCAACCAGCTGAAAATATGCGTTGGTACTAAATGAATATGATGCCAGATCAGTTGGCGTCTGAGACATTATTACTGATGATAGGACGACATAAACTGTATCTTGGAAAGTCTACACATTATAGTTATCAGATTCACATGGAATTGTTGTGTAATTTAAATGTTTAAATATGAAACTATTTGTGAAAAGATGAGATGTAATTTAGCTTCTTAATGAGAGAACGGTTTGTCATAGAGTAAACTATGCTCAACTCAGTGGCCCTGCCCATGTGAACAGACATTGGTTATAAACTATGAAACACGCCCTTCTCTCCCCTCCTATATAAAGCCCTTTACGAAAATATAACTTCTGTTCCGAGGACGTTAGGGCGACAGTCCTACGTTAAAAGCAAGAATCTAACGAAATTAGCATCGAATTTCAATGTGAAGGTGACGACCTACACTCCAGAAGGATGAATTTCGACTATATCAGCCAGAATATAGCATGAGCTTAAAGTATGGCAACTTGGTATGAACTTTGAACTCTTATTCACTAAAGAAGTGATACCTCCTAGCCGTTGCGTTAGCAACCGCAGCTGTAAACGTGGGCTAGGAGAGGACGGACAGAGTATCCATTCTACCACGCTTCCAGTTCACCACGAGACATTCTTCAGAGGACCAGAGATCCATAAAGGACAAACCGGCCTTTCATCGACGACCAATCTACCGAAGCGCAGCTCAGAGTAAATATTTATTGCATTCTCCTTTTTCAAATGGCCGGTAATTTAGAATGCATAAGATACTGTATTTACGATAGGATAGCTTCTCCCTTTGTTACTCAGTCTTCCCGCTCTTTCACTCAAACCCAACCCCCTTTCCTTTGTGTAACCAGCCGTCATGTCTGCTCCGTCCACCAGGGATGTTTTCTTTATGACATCATTTGTAATCAATGTATGATACATTCTGTGTATATGTAATTCTGTGGGATTAGTTAGGTATTTAGTAAATAAATAATTAAACCAAATTTTGTATTGCTGATTCAACTTGTTAGCCAGGGTTCGTGAAGATAACCAAGAATTTATGTCACGAATCCCACCGAAGGTGGCTCCCCTGCCTGCTCGGGCGGCGCTCGGCGGTCGTCGTCGCCGGCCTACTAGCCGCCGCTGATCCCTTTTTCCTTTTCTGTTGGTATGTCTTATTGTTTGCACCTGTTCCTTATTTGTGTGTCTTGATTTGTGGTTATTTAAGCCTGTTTAGCCCGCCCAGGTTTGTGCGGGATTATTTTACGTCAGTGTGCTTTTTGGATGTGCTGGCGATCTGCCTGGATTATTTTCTTTCCGGACTTTGTGCCCGTTGTGTATGGGTTGGTCATTTAGTTCACACGCCTGTTGTGTTGGCGTCGACCGTGTCGTACCAGAGAAAATAAATCTCATTTTTTCTTACCTCTGCTCTCTGCGCCTGACTCCTACCACCACTCCTAGCATTCGTGACAATTTACAACTTTCAGATGAGACTAAACAAGGTGACGATTAAATATTGCCTGCTATTGATGTAAAAGATTACCAGGTCTATAAGAGTTTATTCGGAAGATAACAACTCTATAAACATTATTTTGTGGTGCCCCGACTTTCTAGTTAATTATCTACCTGATTAGCTTAATCAGGTAATATTAATTAATCCGGCATAGCCAAAGACACAACAAGAGATTGCATCATATGTGGATGTGATGGGGCAGTCTATGGTTTCTGGGATTATGGTGTTGATATGAACCATGACAAGCCTTTCAAAGAACTTCATGGCTACAGACGTGAGTGCTACGGGTCGGTAGTCATTTAGGCAGGTTACCTTGGTGTTCTTCGGCCCTGGGACTATGGTGGTCTGCTTGAAACATGTTGGTAATACAGACTTGGTCAGGGACAGGTTGAAAATGTCAGTGAAGACACTTGCCAGTTGGTCAGCGCATGCTCGGAGTACACGTCCTGGTAATCCATCTGGCCCTGCGGCCTTGCAAATGTTGACCTGTTTCAAGGTCTTACTCACATTGGCTACGGAGAGCGTGATCACACAGTCATCCGGAACAGCTGATGCTCTCATGCATGCTTCAGTGTTGCTTGCCTGAATCGAGCATAGAAGTTATTTAGCTCGTCTGGTAGGCTCGTGTCACTGGGCAGCTCGCAGCTGTGCTTCCCTTTTTAGTCCGTAATAGTTTGCAAGCCCTGCCAGTGACCCTGGTACTTCCTGCTTTAGTTTTCGCTTGTAAGCAGATATCAGGAGGATAGAGTTATGGTCAGATTTGTCAAATGGAGGGTGAGGGAGAGCTTGTACGCGTATCTGTGTGTGGAGTAAAGGTGGTCTAGAGTTTTTTTTCCTCTGGTTGCATATTTAACATACTGGTAGAAATTAGGTAAAACGGATTTAAGTTTCCCTGCATTAAAGTTCCCGGTCACTAGGAGCGCCACCTCTCTATTTTATTTTATTTAACCCTTATTTTACCAGGTAAGTAGACTGAGAACAGATTCTCATTTACAGCAACAACCTGGGGAATAGTTACAGGGGAGAGTACTGAGCATATTGTAAACTGGGGATGATTAGGTGACTGTGATGGTATGAGGGCCAGATTGGGAATTTAGCCAGGACACTGGGGTTAACACTCCTACTCTTATGATAAGTGACATGGGATCTTTAGTGACCACAGAGAGTCAGGACACCCGTTTAACGTCCCATCCGAAAGACGGCAGCCTACACAGGGCAATGTCCCCAATCACTGCCCTGGGGCATTGGGATATTTTTTGGGACTGACCAGGACCAACCCTGCTTAGCTTCAGATGCAAGCCAGCAGTGGGATGCAGGGTGGTATAATGCTGTTTGCTTATGGCCCTATACAGCTCGTTAAGTGCCGTATTAGTGCCAGCATCGGTTTGTGGTGGTAAATAGATGGCTACGAAAAATATAGATGAAAACTCTCTTGGTAAATAGTGTGGTCTACAGCTTATCATGAGATACTCTACCTCAGGCGAACAAAACCTTGGGACTTCCTTAATATTAGATTTAGTGCACAAGCTGTTATTTACAAATAGACACAGACCACCACCCCTTGTTTTACTGGAAGCAGCTGTTCTATCTTGCCGATGGACAGAAAACCCCACCAGCTGTATGTTATCCATGTAGCTCAGCTACGACTCAGTGAAACATAAGATATTACAGTTTTAATGTCCCGTTGGTAGGATATCCTTGATCGGAGCTCATCCATTTTGTTATACAATGATTGCATGTTGGCAAATAGGACTGATGGTTAACTAATTTGCTTACTAATTCTTAGAAGGCAGCCCGACCTCCACATCCTTTTCCCCATCTTTTCTTCATGCAAATGATGGGGATTTGGGCCCGTTCCTGAGAAAGCAGTCAGACTCGTTAAAGAAAAAATCTTCATCCAGTTTGAGGTGAGTAATCGCTGTTCTGATGTCCAGAAGTTATTTTCGGTCATAAGTGATGGTAGCAGCAACATTATGTACAAAATAAGTAAAAACATAAGTTACAAACAAAACGAGAAAAAAAACCGAACAAAATAGCACAGTTGGTTAGGAGCACGTAAAACGGCAGCCATCCCCTCCGGCGCCATTCTTCCTCGTGGGTAAAGCGGCGTTTTGAAAATTCGTCATTGGCTTTGATACTCTGATTGGTTAGAGATGATACATTTGCTGATGACTTTGTTTTGTACCATACCCTTCCTTTTGGCAGTCTCAGGGTGTTTTCAAACTTGTCCCCTTTCTGCCAGTTTTTATGAACTCAGTGTGTTTTGCTTAATTTTTTGTGCAATGTGAACACTCCAAAGAAACTCAGACCCCTCAAAAGAGCCCCTTAAGAGAGCTGAACTGAGACCATCTGAAGAAGTGGTCTGAGTTCGGTTCGGTTAAACTTCGAGGTCTGGTTCCCTTTTATAGGACAATGTGAACACAAAGCTCCCAGGTTAGCTTGTCATTATTCCTGCACCACACACTAGACTACTGCAACACGTTTCCCTGCCATGACCCGTCACATTGGTGCCTGACACAAAAGAGCTAAGATGATGACGATGTGCAGGCTCAAGGAGGTTTTAGTTCAGATTATTTGTTTGCAATATGTGACCTATAGGCTAAGAGAGCTTCATAAGCTGTTTATTGATTGTGGGGTTTGAATAGTGTGAGAAGACAACATATTTGGTGAGAATCACACCATAGGGTATAAAATCTATTCTAGCTCTTAAAGGGGCAGTAGACTACATTGGGTGTGTAAAATTATCAATTACAGCATTATTTAATCTGAAGTTCTTCTTCTATTATTTTTTATGTTACCAATTATATTTATATATAATCTTAATATTATCTTCTAATTACAATTATTATGGCTCTTCTTATAACTAAATGCAATCTATTAGCTTCCAAAATGTAACTAGGTATATCTAGCTGTCCGATAACACGTTCTGATGGAATGGCTTGTCCTGCACTTTGTTAAAACCCAGAGTGCATTGAGTGAATGTTGAAAAAAGATCTTGGTTCCTTTCTAAACATAGCAATGTGAATGCAAAGAGGACTCAGTCCACAAAATAGTTGAAGTGAACTGGCAAAAGAGTTGAGTCCTCCTTCAAAGGCAAGGGCAGTGTGAATACAAAGAGAACTGAGCTATTTGCATTTTTTTTTAACCACAGAGTTAACTTTAAAGAGGACTGAGATTGGTTATTTTAAAGAGGACTATATGTGAAAACACCCTCAGACTGAAGTATGTAGCGAACATTGAGTAGCGGAAGATCTCAGTTTCAATCATCAAAGAGCTCAGTCCAGTAACACCTATTGTCTTTCTTTCAATTACTTTACTTTGGCAACTATTCTGTTCCAGTCAGTCCTTCATGTGTGTGTGTGAGTCTGTGTAACTGAGTGTGCGACTGTGTGTGTGTGTGTGAGTGTGTGTAACTGTGTGTGTGTGTGTGTGTGTGTGTGTGTGTGTGTGTGTGTGTGTGTGTGTGTGTGTGTGTGTGTGTGTGTGTGTGTGTGTGTGTGTGTGTGACTGTGTGTGTGTGTGTGTGTGAGATAGAAGGGGAATTTACATTGATCGGCTTGCTAATTAACACACTATTGATCTGGCTCACTGTCCTAGGAGAAAAGCCCTTAAGTATTCTTTAGTAAAGGGAATTCATGTAGATCTATCTATCACAATGAGTGAGTGAGTGAATGAGTGAGTGAGTGAGTGAGTGAGTAAGAAAAGAAAGAAAGAAAGAAAGAAAGAAAGAAAGAAAGAAAGAAAGAAAGAAAGAAAGAAAGAAAGAAAGAAAGAAAGAAAGAAAGAAAGAAAGAAAGAAAGAAAGAAGAGAATTGAACTAGAGAGACCAATTTGCAACCAAAAAGAGGAGTACTTCTGGTCAGGGGAGGAACATTGGATTCAGACCTGATGAGTAATGCTCACAGTAGTAGCTAAACAAAGGAAACAATCAGAATATATTGTAAATACACAGTTAAGGCTTTACAGGTTTTCAGCCCTATGGTTATACACTGGCAGAAATGGACTGGACATTTTTTGTGTGAGCCTTTTTCCAAGACCGGATACAATTGGAATAGAATTAAGCTAGCAACACTTGCACTTGTAATGGTAGATGACAGCAAGATAGAAACAATTCCAGGGAGAGAAAGAGAGATAGAGAGACAGAGAGAGAGAGAGAAAGGGAGGGAGGGGGTTTTCTTCTGTGGCAGGTTAATTACCTGGCACTGTCTGTCTGACGATGAGGCAACAGCCTCCCCATAGAGTCCCGAAATGAGATCACCTCTGTGACTGTGAGTGTGTGTGTGTGTGTGTGTGTGTGTGTGTGTGTGTGTGTGTGTGTGTGTGTGTGTGTGTGTGTGTGTGTGTGTGTGTGTGTGTGTGTGAGAGAGAGAGAGAGTGTATGTGTGTGTATGTGTGTGTGTGCGTGTGTATGGACTGGAAAAGAACAGGTGGATATGGTCCCTGCAGCCCCTATCTCATCATATTCTGCCTGTCATTAAACACACCAGCACGCACACACACACACGCAGGGGCAGAGGGGGCCGGCTAGAGGGGGCTGCATCCAAAGATAACACTAACACATTCAACACAAACTCACACACGCATGCACACACAGAGAGTTCTACCCACATTTTTCTTTTAATTTGAATTTTATTTTATTTCACCTTTATTTAACCAGGTAGGCCAGTTGAGAACAAGTTCTCATTTACAACTGCAACCTGGCCAAGATAAAGCAAAGCAGTGCGACAAAAACAACATAGCGTTACACATGGGATAAACAAACGTACAGTCTATAACACAATAGAAAAATCTGTATACAGAGTGTGCAAATGAAGTAAGGAGATAAGGCAATAAATAGGCCAATAGTGGTGAAGTAATTACAATTTAGCAATTTACACTGGAGTGATATATGTGCAGATGAGGATGTGCAGGTAGAAATACTGGGGTGCAAAGAGCATAAAAACAAAAACAAATATGGGGATGAGGTAGGTAGTCGGATGGGCTATTTACAGATCGATAAGCTGCTCTGACAGCTGACGCTTAAAGTTAGTGAGGGAGATATAATTCTCCAACTTATATTTTTGTATTTCGTTCCAGTCATTGGCAGCAGAGAACTGGATGGAAGGCGGCCAAAGGAAGTGTTGGCTTTGGGGATGACCAGTGAAATATACCTGCTGGAGCGCGTGCTATGGGTGGGTGTTGCTATGGTGACCAGTGAGCTGAGATAAGGCGTGGCTTTACCTAGTAAAGACGTATAGATGACCTGGAGCCAGTGTGTTTGGCAACGAATATTTTGCGAGGACCAGCCAAAATAGAGCACACAGGTCGCAGTGGCGGGTAGTATATGGGGCTTTGGTGACAAAACGGATGGCACTGTGATAGACTGCATCCAATTTGCTGAGTAGAGTGTTGGAGGCTATTTTGTAAATGACATCGCCGAAGTCAAGGATCGGTAGGATAGTCAGTTTTACGAGGGTATGTTTGGCAGCATGAGTGAAGGATGCTTTGTTGCGAAATAGGAAGCCTATTCTAGATTTAACTTTGGATTGGAGATGCTTAATGTGAGTCTGGAAGGAGAATTTACAGTCTAGCCAGACACTTAGGTATTTAATGTGATCCCTTTTACCCACACGGATATATATTTTCTCTCTCTCTCTCGCGCTCTCTCTCTCTGTCCTGTCCTGTCCAGTGGCTCTGTTTGTGAACAGAGGCCTAGGACCAACTTGCTTAGGGGACTTTTCTCCAGGTTCATCTCTCTGTAGGTGATGGCTTTGTTATGGAAGGTTTGAACTTCCTTTTATGTGGTTGTAGAATTTATCGTCTCTTTTCTGGATTTTGATCATTAGTGGGTATCGGCCTAACTCTGCTCTGCATGCATTATTTGGTGTTTTACGTTGTACATGTCACATTTTATGTTCCCTTTGATGGCATAGAAGGCCCTTCTTGCCATCTCACTCAGATCGTTCACAGCTTTTTGAAAGTTTCCTTTGGCGCTGATGTTTAGGCCGAAGTATGTGTCCTTTTTTTGTGCTTTAGGGCAACGGTGTCTAGATGGAATTTGTATTTGTGCTCTCGCTCTCTCTGTCATGGTTTTTCCTGGCACCAGAGGGCGGCAGAGATTGCACTAGAGACTTTTATTGGACCCTGGTATGTCTTATTTTTTCATGAATGTGTCCCTGCTAAAAGAGGTGTATTTTCTGTGGTCTTTTGCAGAAGCTTGAATTGTTTACCGTGTTCGTTCGTTTCCTGAGTGAGTTTGAGGCTGATACCCTGACTACACCGCTCGCGTTGCAAAATAAATAAGGTGGAGAGATGACAAGAAACGATTCGGTTGACCGTTTTATGTGTGGATTAACTGTCGGAGTAGAGGATCTTGTGCATTTCAGGTAAAATAACAAATCAGTGTTTATATCCCAGGACAAATTAGCTAGCAACAGCAAGCTAGCTAAATAGGACAAATTAGCCATAAATGTTTATTGCTTTTTGACCTGTCCCCAAATTAATGTAATTGATTCAGAGTTTGTTTTGATATTTTAACCTGCGTGTCGTGATCGCGTTTGGTGTGGGGGGGGAAAAAAATGGCACGATGGCGCACGCGCGCAGCCAGTTTGGGTTCCGTGTGAGTGTTTGTTGTTTTGTTTTTTCAAGTGTACTGTGATCCTGCGGCTACCGTTTATCAGTAAAGTCTTATGTTTATTCTTAACCACTGATTCCTCGTCTGGTCTCTTCTCTGCACCTAGGTCCAACCTTACCAAGTCAAAGCAAGCTTCTGACACAACATGGACACAGCAGAGATCACCCAGATCCGGAATGTGGTAGCCCACCAAGGAGCACTATTAGGACGGCAGCAAGAACAGCTCTCCCAAATCTCCGGGACCCTTTGGGCACTTGCCAAGTTCCTCCAACCATGGCACGACCCCAATCCAGGTGGAGCCAATGCCCAGGTCTCATCGCCCAGTGCTACAGATGTCGATGTGGTTCCTCCAGGGAACCTGCACCGGGAACCCAAGATCCCAGCCCCTGAGCGGTATGACAGCCACCCAGGAGGATGCAAGGGGTTCCTCACGCAGTGTTCTCTGGTGTTTGAGCTACAGTCCTCCTCGTTCCACACCGATCGGGCCATGATCAACTACATCATCTCTCTACTCTCGGGCAAGGCCCTGGCATGGGTAACGGCGGTGTGGGAACAACAGCCAACATCTTGCAGATTCACCCAGTATCCTTCACTACCGAGCTACGACAAGTCTTCGAGCACCCAATCAGCGGACGAGAAGCGGCCAGCCGACTGTTCAACCTCCGCCAAGGGGCCAGACCAATGGCTGACTTCGCCATTGAGTTCCACACCCTCACCGCCGAGAGTGGGTGGAATACGGAGGTACTGGTTACCACTTTCCACTAGGGCCTGTCTAACTCCATCAAAGATGAACTGGCCGCTCTGGAACTAGGAGAGGACCTCGAGTCCCTGATAATGCTGGCAATCAGGCTTGACAACCGCATCCGGTAACGGGTGAGACGGGGCCATTTTGACACCACTCCAGCATTCCAGTTTTCTGAGCACCCTGAGCCCAGCATGGAGAATCTCATGCAGCTGGGTCGCACATGTCTGAGCCCATAGGAGTGTTACAGGCGCATGCGCAAAGGCTTCTGCCTCTACGGCGGAGGTCTTGGCCATCTCCGTGCTACCAGCTCAGAGCTGACGGGAAACACCAGGGCTCGCCAGGACAGGGGGAGACCCTGACATGCTGTGCAGTTACCTCCCGTCTACCCAGTCACCATCTGTTACTACCTGTAACCCTCTACTGGGACAACCGTCAGCACCAGATTGGCTCCTGTCAGGTGGAATATCAGATCAAGCCCATGCTACTGCAGGTTGGGGTGAACCACTCTGAGACTTTTCGTTTTCTGTTGATCACTGCTCACTGTACCCCTGGCTAGCGCTACATAACCCACTACTTTCCTGGTCCACAGGACACCTACTAGACTGGGTAAGGACTGCCAGACTAAATGTCTAAGACCTCCACCAAGAGTCTCGCCGTGTCCTCCGGCATCCCTTGAAGACCAAGACTTTTCCGCTCTCCCTCCCGAATACTCAGTGAGAGACAGGCCTCCACCCTTCCCCCTCATCGTCCTTATGACTGTGCCATAGAACACCTACCCAGCGCCACACCTTCCCGGGGTCGTCTGTACTCCCTCTCGACCCCTGAAGCAACAGTCATGGACAATTACATCCGGGAGTCGCTGGAGGCAGGTTGCATTCGCCCCTCTACATCCCCTGCTGGTGCAGGTTTCTTATTCGAGGTCAAGAAGGATGGAGGCCTGCGTCCCTGCATCGACTACAGAGGGCTGAACCAGATTACGATCAAGAAACGTTAACCCCTACCCCTGATGTACTCCATATTGGAGTTGGTCCAAGGGGCCCAATTCTTCACCAAACTGGACCTCCGCAACGCTTACAATCTGGTGAGAATCAGGGAGGGAGATGAGTGGAAGACTGCCTTTAACACCCCTAGCGGCCACTATGAGTATTTAGTCATGCCTTTCGGATTATCGAACTCACCTGCAGTCTTTCATGCATTGGCCAATGACACCCTGTTGAATCAGTTCATCTTTGTTTACCTTTCGATGACACCCTGATCTTCTCCAAGACCCTTACGGAACACATACTGCACGTCCACCTTGTCCTGAGAACACTCCTGCAGAGTCTACTATATGTCAAGATAGAGAAGTGTGAGTTACACGTATCCCAGGTTTCCTTCCTGGGTCGCATTATCTCTACCGCAGGCATCCAAATGGACCCCGTAAAGATTGAGGAGGTTGCTGACTGGTCCCGTCTCACCTCACTCAAGCAGGTCCAGCGGTTCCTCGGGTTTGCCAATTTTTACAGGCGTTTTATACGCAACTTTGGTGCAGTGGCAGCACCTCTCACCATCCTATCCCACAAGTCCCAGACCCGTTTTTGCTGGACCCCCGAAGCTGACAGGGCATTCATGGAGCTCAAGGGACTAATCACCTCTGGACCCATCCTCGTTCATCCTGATCCAACTCGTCCCTTTGTGGTGGAGGTGGACAATGGAGCAGGGGCGGTCCTTTCACAGCGGAACGAGGAGGACAAGAAACTGCACCCATGTGCCTTTTTCGCCAAGCAGTTAACCTGTTGGGGCTAGGGGGCAGTATTGAGAATTTTGAAAAAAATATGTGCCCATTTTTAACTGCCTCCTACACCAACTCAGAAGCTACAATATGCATATTATTGTTAAGGTTTGGATAGAAAACACTCTGAATTTTCTAAAACTGTTTGAATGGTGTCTGTAAGTATAACAGAACTCATATGGCAGTCAAAACCCTGAGACAAATTCTGACAGGAAGTGGATACCTGATGTGTTGAATTACCTTTAAACCTATGCCATTGACACACACAGGGGCTTATTAATCTTTGAGCACTTCCTATGGCTTCCACTAGATGTCACCAGTCTTTACAAAGTGTTTTGAGTCTTATACTGTGAGATCTGACCGAACAAGAGCCTTGGAACGGTGGTGGCCGATTAGACTCTGGCGCACGAGTTCATGTTGGGTACTCTCATTCCAATACGTTTTAAAAGAGAATGCAATCGTCCGCCTTGAATATTATTCATGTTCTGGTTAAAAAAGGCACTAATGATTTATGCTATACAACGTTTGACATGTTTGAACGAACGTAAATATTTTTTTCCCCCTCGTTTATGAAGACAAGTCCGGCGGGCATAGATCATGTGCTAACAACACGGAGCTTTTTGGACATAAATTATGAGCTTTTTCGAACAAAACTACATTTGTTATGGACCTGGGATTCCTGGAAGTGACATTTGATGAAGAGAATCAAAGGTAATGGATTATTTACATAGTATTTTCGATTTTAGATCTCTCCAACATGGCGGTTAGTCTGTATCGCAAAGCGTATTTTTCTGGGCGCAGTGCTCAGATTATTGCAAAGTGTGATTTCCCAGTAAGATTATTTTTAAATCTGGCAATCCGGTTGCGATCAAGAGATGTAAATCTATAATTCTTTGAATGACAATATAATATTTGACCAATGTTTTCGAATAGTAATTATTTAATTTGTTGTGCTGATTGACTGGCGGTTATTGGAGGGAAACGATTTCCTCAACATCAACGCCATAGTAAAACGCTGTTTTTGGATATAAATATGAACTTGATAGAACAAAAAATGCATGTATTGTCTAACATAATGTCCTAGGAGTGTCATCTGATGGAGATTGTCAAAGGTTAGTGCATAATTTTAGCTGGTTTTCTGCTTTTGGTGACGCCTGTCTTTGAATTGACAAAACATTACACACAGCTATTGTCAATGTACTCTCCTAACATAATCTAACTTTATGCTTTCGCCGTAAAGCCTTTTTGAAATCGGACAACGTGGTTAGATTAACCTGTTAGGGCTAGGGGGCAGTATTTGCACGGCTGGATAAAAAAATGTACCCGATTTAATCTGGTTACTAATCCTACCCAGTAACTAGAATATGCATATACTTATTATATATGGATAGAAAACACCCTAAAGTTTCTAAAACTGTTTGAATGGTGTCTGTGAGTATAACAGAACTCATTTGGCAGGCAAAACCCTGAGACATTTTCTGACAGGAAGTGGATACCTGATGTGTTGTATTACCTTTAAACCTATGCCATTGAAAAACACAGGGGCTGAGGAATATTTTGGCACTTCCTATTGCTTCCACTAGATGTCACCAGCCTTTACAAAGTGTTTTGAGTCTTCTGGAGGGAGATCTGACTGAACAAGAGCCATGGAACGATGATGGCCCATTAGACACCTGGCGCGCGAGTTCATGTTGGGTAACCTCGTTCCAATACGTTATAAAAGAGAATGCATTCGTCCACCTTGAATATTATTCATGTTCTGGTTAAAAAAGGCCCTAATGATTTATGCTATACAACGTTTGACATGTTTGAACGAACGTAAATATATTTTTTCCCCTCGTTCATGAAGTGAAGTCCGGCGGGCTTAGATCATGTGCTAACAAGACGGAGATTTTTGGACATAAATGATGAGCTTTTTTGAACAAAACTACATTCGTTATGGACCTGTGATACCTGGAAGTGACATCTGATGAAGAGAATCAAAGGTAATGGATTATTTACATAGTATTTTCAATTTTAGATCTCCCCAACATGACGGCTAGTCTGTATCGCAACGCGTATTTTTCTGGGCGCAGTGCTCAGATTATTGCAAAGTGTGATTTCCCAGTAAGGTTATTTTTAAATCTGGCAAGTTGATTGCGTTCAAGAGATGTAAATCTATAATTCTTTAAATGACAATATAATATTTTACCAATGTTTTCTAATTTTAATTATTTAATTTGTGGTGCTGACTTGACTGCCGGTTATTGGAGGGAAACGATTTCCTCAACATCAATGCCATAGTAAAACGCTGTTTTTGGATATAAATATGAACTTGATAGAACTAAAAATGCATGCATTGTCTAACATAATGTCCTAGGAGTGTCATCTGATGGAGATTGTAAAAGGTTAGTGCATCATTTTAGCTGGTTTTATGGTTTTGGTGACCCTGTCTTTGAATTGACAAAACATTACACACAACTCTTGTAAATGTACTGTCCTAACATACTCTAAATTTATGCTTTCGCCGTAAAACCTTTTTGAAATCGTAAAACGTGGTTAGATTAAGGAGATGTTTATCTTTCAAAGGGTGTAAAATAGTTGTATGTTTGAAAAATTTGAATTTTGACATTTATTTGGATTCAAATTTGCCGCTCTTGAAATGCACCTGCTGTTGATGGAGTGCACCACGGGTGGGACGCTTGCGTCCCACCTAGCCCATAGAGGTTAAGGAGATGTTTATCTTTCAAAGGGTGTAAGATAGTTGTATGTTTGAGAAATTTGAATTATGACATTTAATTGTTTTCAAATTTGGCGCTCTTGATATTTCATCTGTTGTTGATAGGGTGTACCAGGGGTGGGACGCTGCGTCCCACATAGCCCATAGAGGTTAACACCAGCGGAACACAAGTACGATGTAGGCAACTGGGAGCTCTTGTCAGTTAAGTGGGCTCTTGAGGGGTGGAGACACTGGTTGGAGGGAGCACCTCATCCTTTCGTGATCTGGACGGACCATAAAAATGTGGTTTCCATTCAAGAATGGAGAACACGGTCCGACAAGCCCAGACCCGATAACCTGACCCCGGCGGGGGACCCACTAACAGACTTTACATTCTGCGATCAGCCCATGTCCCGAGTACTGCAATGGGAACACTTGTCTAAATTAACTGGGCATCCAGGAGTTAATCGGACACTGGCATTCCTGAGGCGGCAATTCTGGTGTCCCAACATGATGGAGGATGTGAGATCCTTGTTGCGGCCTGTTCCATCTGTCCCTAAAGCAAGACTTCATGTCAGCAACCGGCTGGGTTGCTCCAACCTCTGCCCATCCCCAGGAGGAACTGATCTCACCTGTCTGTAGACTTTACCTCCATCTCAAGGACTTACCACTATCCTGGTGGTCGTCGATTGGTTCTCGAAGGCAGCCCATTTCATCGTCTTACACAAGTTGCCTTCAGCGAAGGAGACTGAGCTCATGATTATCCATGTCTTTTGACTACACAGACTTCCCCAGGACATTGTCTTAGATCGTGGAACCCAGTTCGTCGCACAGTATTCTGTTCCCTGCTGAGGGCATCGGTGAGTGTCTCCCAGGGGTTCCAACCTTAGTCGAATGGGAAAACTGAGCGGGCCAACCAAGAGCTGGAGAAGATCCTCCGCTGCTTTGTCTCCCCTCAAGCCAGCAACCGAAGCAAGTTCCTCATCTGGGCAGAGTATGCTCATAACACACTGCCAAACTCGTCCACTGGACTGTCGCCATTTGAGTGTCAGTTCGGGTTGCTCCCCATTTTCTAAACAAGAGGCCGAAGCAGGGGTGCCATCAGCCAAGGCGTTCATTCGACGATGTCGCCGCACCTAGATCCTCCTTGCTCCTCTCCTCTGCCAGACACCAACATCAGGCAAACCGGCACCGAAGACCTTTTCGGCTCTTCCGACCGGGTCAACGGGTGTGGCTGTCCACCTGTGATCTTCCCTTAAAGGTGGTCTCGCGGAAGCTCGCTCCATAGGACCATTCAAGATTCGGAGTCGCATCAACCCAGTCACCTATCGTCTCCAGCTTCCCAGGTTCATGAGGGTCTTTTATTGGACTCAGGTGTGTCTTATTATTTCATGATTGTGTGTCTGTTAAAAGAGGTGTGTTTTCTGTTGTCCTTTGCAGAAGTTTGAATTGTTTACCATGTGCATTTGTTTCCTGAGTGAGCTTGAGCCTTTCCAGTGTACTGTAATCCTGCGGCTACTGTTTCTCAGTAAAGTATTATGTTTATCCTTAACCACTGATTCGTCATCTGGTCTCTTATCTGCACCTGGGTCCAAACTTACCACATCTCTCTCTCTATACCCTTCCGTTCGTCCCTCCCTCCCTCCCCACCACCCACGGCCTCTCTGATGTTTAACTGATCCTTTTTTGGGCGGAAAATCCTGTTCCCCTAAAAATAGATGAACAAGTAAAGCTCTCTGTTGAGACTATTTGGGGTTTAATATGAGGCAGCCGTGTTTTTATTATGCTATCTGAATAGCGTGTCACTGACTCTCCAAAGCCCAGCTACAGACAAAATGATCTATCCTCCTTCCCCCTCTTTCCCTCCAATCTTTCCCTCTCTTCTCTCTCTCCTCCTTCCCCCTATTTCCCTTCATCCCTCTTTCTATTCCTCTCTCGCTTTAGCCAGCTAGACTAAACAGATGTATACACGTTTTAATACTGATTTATACTGAGCTTTAATGCAGCATGTGTTATCAACAGTGTATTACTGCTTCAAAGTGGTGGAACAAGCTTCACAAGCTACACTCCTGCTGAACAGTAGCTAACATTTCACATAACATTTAATTAGTGGCTGAAAGCTTCTTTAGTTTATGGTCTCTCCTACAAAAAAGGGACACACACCTAACCCCAGTAGCATAACACACACAACAGCAGAGTGTCTCAGTACAGGATGCAAACACAGGCCTCCAGATACAGCTGTCACACAGACAGACTCCCAACAGCTTGTCTCACTATATCACTCCTTCATACAGCTGGCTGTTTACTGTAGACATCCGAGTTAAGAGCCTCTCTCTCACACGCACACGCACACACACACACACACACACACACACACACACACACACACACACACACACACACACACACACACACACACACACACACACACACACACACACACACACACACACACACACACACACCTGGATGCCCGTGCACGCAGCCTAGAGCAGTAATCATAGGGGTCACTCCATCGCGGGCCTCATGTGTGGACCCCTCAATCATCCAGTGACAACCATTCATCAATCAGTCACACATGGATAGAGAAGGAAAAAAGGGGGTAGGTTTCCATCACTTCAAACATCAACCTACCAGTGTTAAGGTGGGAACACCACACACACACAGCTCAGCAGGGCCTAAGGGTAGCAGACTACACTTATATTAGGATCATAATACTTGTGTGTGTGTGTGTGTGTGTGTGTGTGTGTGTGTGTGTGTGTGTGTGTGTGTGTGTGTGTGTGTGTGTGTGTGTGTGTGTGTGTGTGTGTGTTTGTGTGTTTGTGTGTGTGTGCATAAATCGTGAGAGGGAGGGAGTGTGTGACAACTCTCTGGTGTATACTGGTCACAGTCTTATATCAATACATTTGTATTAGCTTTATAAAAATGACACGTACACACACAAAATCCTACCCTATTCTACATGTTCCCTCAGAGAGCCAGAAAAAAATGGTCTCCCTTTTTTTCTCTCTCTCTCCTTCAATTTCTCTCCCTCCTTCCCTCACTCTCTCTCCTAACTACCCTGACCTTTTCTCTCCCATCTCTGGAGGAAAGTTATCTTCTCATATACATTGTTTATGTAACAGATGATGTATGGAGACAGGGGGAGGACAACAGGAGGAGAGAAAAACAGAAGGAGAGAAAGAGAGCGATGCTCTGGGGTAGAGGAGAGGGGGAGCCTGTGGTGATGAACAAAAATGTTATGCTGACTGGCAATGACAATAAAATCTGTTGATATTGGAAGTATTGATCATCTATAGGAACCCCAGAGAGAGAGAGAGAGAGAAAGAGAGAGATGATGATGATGAAAGACATATCTCTTCCTCTCTTTCTGTACAGTATCCTCCCCTCTTCACCTCCTCCAGTCACATCAAAAACATGAAGAATGTAACTGGTAGGACAACAGCACTAACTGCCTCCAGTATTGGTCAGTAGTCAAATTATTCATCATAATGAACCATTCTCCTCCCAGGCTATATATTTAATGGGCTTTCCAGGGTGACCTTGTACAGTCCACACAAAGACAAAGGGAAACACCCCTCCCTCTCCTCTCCCTCACTTCTCTCCTCTTTAACAATCAAGGAAAGAGAGGAAAACCAAAACAACTCAGTGAGATTTTATAGACTCAATCTCCCTCTCCCAGAGAGAGCTGTTCCCACGGTGACAGGATGGAATGCCTGGAGGACAATACCATTTTAGTACATAGCGCGGGTGGGGGGATTCGGGTGGTGAATGGTAGAACCAAAGCCTGAGGTCCAGCATGAGATAAAGAAGGATTAGACAGAGTTTCTGTCATTAAAGAAAGGAAGCTGTGGGCTGCTGTTGGAGTCAACCATTTCAAACGTTTCTTTGAAAGTTGTTCTATTTGGCTCCCAGAGCAAATATAGCCTTATGACATCATTGTCTAATCCTTCTTCATCTGTTATAGCCTGAGGTAAGGAGTAGTACATCATTTCAGAACACAGCCACAGGACTCTACACTGATGTATATTCCCAAGGAGCTTTAGTGGGGTGGAGGATTAAGTAGAAGTTACCCCTAAACACCCATACAGGGTCACCGCCCTAATGGTTAAGATTTGGATTGGGGGAGTGAGGGTAATCTGATCCTAGACCTGTGTTGGAGGGCAAATTCTACCTTGATTGTCGATGGGATAGTGTGAATGGGATAGTGCCTGGGGTGAGAACCATGAGCACCTCTACCTATTTATGTAATCATGACCAATCTCCCCTCTTGAGGGCCTGTAAAAACATGACCGTGCACATGTGCGTGCGCGTGTGTGTGAGTGAGTGATTGGGAGTGTCCTAAACCCCTCTACGCTACATTCCCACACACAGAGTAGTGGAAGAATGAGAGAATGAGATACTCACGTTTTATGAATTGTTTGGATGGCTGACCCTCTGTGAGCTATAACAGAGGTCAAATACACCTTATCTATGGCTTTCTCCAGGGTGGGACCTTCTCATAGACACCGTTGGAGGCATGAAGACAGATGAAAACGTGAAATCGACTAAATTAATGTTACTGTGTGAATTAAATTGTCATGTTTGGATTGTTTCAAGAGTTCATAAAGAGATGCACATTTTAATATGTTTTATTTGGTTCGTCTAAGAGCAGCATTGACACTGGGGTGCGCTCCTACCATTTGAATTCAGTTGATTAGATTAGAACCTGGCTGTGTTTTCCTGTCTTTTGTTTTTACTAGCAAAGTGCAAAGAAATGTTTGTGCAGGTTTTGGGTGAGTTTCTGCTTGAATTTGTTTAAAAGGACAATGAATTTGTTCATACCTTGAGAACTTGTTACCAAGCTATCGTGTGTATCAGACACATAGTTTTTTCTCTTAGAGATGATTCTGAACTGAAGACGTGTATCCACGTTAAGTATTAACCTATTGGTGATAGTCGTTTACTCTGAGCAGTCTGTAATGTATCATGTAGTTCGTTAAGTCTTAACCTATTGGTGATAGTCATTTACTCTGAGCAGTCTGTAATGTATCATGTAGTTCGTGAGTGTTTGAGTGTTAATTCTTTCATGACTAATTATATTAGTTGAACTGAGCAAATACATTCCTCGTTTTACAGAGTAGTTCTTTGATTGACTATACATTCCTCATTTAGCAGGTCTATTGGTAGACGTCATATACACTACATGTGCTTGGGTACCACCTTGACATCTCTGATCTGCTGGCCTCAATAAATGAATGCTAGAACATTGGTTGCCAGGATTAGCTATTTGTATCTCCTAATAATTGCATAAGATGCAAGTTAGACACATGTTCATTATAGCCATACTAAGTGGTGATGAGAGGCTAACTACCTTGACTAGATCCTCTAGAGACATGGCCTGTTGCATTTATTCACATAATATTGGAGTCAGATTGATAAATGTAGTTTATAGATATAAAATAGTGACCCGTCCTCAGACGATGGGGATTTCTACACCCCTACACAGCAGTCCCCCTAAGCAGCATGATTCATTAGGCAGGGTAGGGCCCATCGTTCGAGGGTCACTGTCATTCATAGAAAGGTCAGAGTTACTAAATCATCTACTGGATGGGCTGTAAGTTGCACAGCAGATTGTATTATAGTAGAATACATTAACTTACAAGTGTCCCTGCTATTGGACAGTTTAAGGATATCTGTATCTCTGCCCTGTCTTGCTATAGCAAGGCTTCACAGTCACCTAAAATAGAACCATGCCTCTCTATCTCAGAGATGATGTCCTAGTTGATGGAGGTATCAGCCCAGGACATGAATCACTACTCTGCCACTGGGTTATAATCATTCAGGGAGCTACAAATCTCCATCCGTGTGTGTGTTGTGTGTGTGCTTGTGTCTGTGTGCGTGTTGTGTGTTCAACAGGGTGGTTGATGATATTGCTTTATGATTACAGTGTTTCAACAAGCTCACAAAGCATGGCTCGCCCAGCCAAAACAACACAGATACATATTTAATTCAGCCAGATAAAGAGAGGGAGGGAGAAAGATAAAGCACGACACAGGCAGAGGGAAAGAGAGAGTGCACGAGAGGGGCCGAGGGAGGGAGAAAGAGCACGACAGGGGCCGAGGGAGGGAGAGAGAGAGAGCACGACAGGGGCCGAGGGAGGGAGAGAGAGAGCGAGGCCGAGAGAGGGAGAGAGAGAGAGAGCACGACAGGGGCCGAGGGAGGGAGAGAGCACGAGAGGCCGAGAGAGGGAGAGAGTGAGAGCACGACAGGGGCCGAAGGAGGGAGAGAGAGAGAGCATGACAGGGGCGAGGGAGGAAAAGAGCACGACAGGGACGAGGGAGGGAGAGAGAGACAAACTAATAACAACGGGGTCAGTAGACAACAGATCTCTGTCTCCTGATCCACTCTCCAATATCTCTACCCCAATAACCCAAACACAGGGGCCACTACAATCACAGTGACTAGACTTCCACCGTGAGAGACACGACCGGTGATGTTGTCTGTGTGTGTGTATAAAGGTATAACACCAATACTCACAGCGATGAGGATCTGTGTTCCACTGTGTAGGACCTCTATGTACTGGTACTCCATGAGACAGCCCATGACAGAGATGTAGGACTGGCTGTCCACGGTGCCCACCCCTGGCTGGGTCATCTCTCTCCTCACACACCCTGGACCGTGTTCACTCCACCACGAGTGGTGAGCCGAGATGTTAAACGTCAGCAGGTCACTGTCCTGTAACAAGAGGTTGAATACACACATTCAACACATGTTGAATACACACATTAACACGTAACAAAATATGCACAGACAAACACACACACATTTGTAAATAGACAAACACACACATGGACCTACACAAACACACACACAAACGTCAATCAATACCCCAATACAGCAGTCTAACCCCACAGCTGCCCCGCAGTCAGAAGGTCTAACTGAGAAGCTCCCTTTCAACACTGTTATTGTTATTCACTCACAGACCCTAAGGCCCGAATCAACCCTCCACATGACTCGATCCAAGGTTAATTCACAGGGAGGGATCACTGTTGGGGTGTGTGTGTGTGTGTGTGTATATATGTACTATCGTTACAGGGTTTGAATGAGTCAGGAGGTGTGTGTGTACGTAGGTGCATAGCGGATTTGGTTGGGGCCAGAATAAGATTCAGTGTGTGTGTGTGTGTGTGTGTGTGTGTGTGTGTGTGTGTGTGTGTGTGTGTGTGTGTGTGTGTCGTCCATTAGCTGTCTACCCTCCTGGCCAATATATTCAGTGTTGGGAGGGCAGGCTGGCTCCATCTGTTGTGTTGCAGCCCAGCCCCAGCCCCCAGCAGCTGGTCTCTACATGCCTCATTATACGAGCCGAGAACAGGCTGAGCTGGGGCCCACCACACACTCACACCCACCTCTGTCCCCAAACAACCACAGATCCAACTATTTTGGCCATGAATATTCATTTTCACAGATCAATGTAGATCCCCATCACTGAGTGAGTCCATCTGGGTGTGACGAAGAGACAGAGAGCTGATCAACAGAGGACAGGGAGGCAATGGACAAAGGAGAGGAGTGGAGGAGGAGGGGTCAGGCCAGGGTGCGACAGGAAAGAAGGAAGAGAGAAAAGGAGGGAGGGGATAGAATAGGAAGAGCGTGGAGGAGGACAAATGTAGGCTGAATGAGACAAGGACAAAGAGAATAGATGGAGAGAGGAAAATAGAAGTAGACAGAGGGGAGAAAAGAGAAGAGGAGTTTGGAGGGGGAAGAGTAAAGGATGGATTAAGTGATGGATGTGGAGGTGACAGCACACACATACTGTACCTTTCTTTGTCCAGATGAACAACTCATCTGCTAAAAGAACCCCTGGGAGAGCAGTGGAGATATGGAGAAACCCCACTGGATGGTGCAAAGTGCAGTCATAGTGTGTGTGTGTGTGTGTGTGTGTGCGCGCGTGTGCGTGTGTGTGTGTGTGTGTGTGTGTGTGTGTGTGTGTGTGTGTGTGTGTGTGTGCGTGTGTGTGTGTGCGTGTGTGTGTGTGCGTGTGTGTGTGTGCGTGTGTGTGTGTGTGGGCGTGTGTGTGTGTGTGTGTGTGTGTGGCGTGTGTGTGCTTAGAAGGGAGGGGTGATGGGTTTCAGTGGGTGAAACAGACAGCTTGATCCTTGGAGAGAGATGGGTCAGTATAGTGTGTGTGAGATCTCTATATAGTGAAGATGACTGAAGTATACAAAGGAAAATCGAACCACTCTTTCACATCTTCTGGCATGTTTTATTACAACGTCGTTACCTCTCAGCAGTGTGAGCTTTGGCACAATAAAATCTAAGACACTAACTGGCTAAATATTTGGGTATACCAGACAAAGACACACTCATGCACACACACAGACTGTCCATAGGCCATAAGATTGGGAGTAGGCATATTAGAATGTGGCAGAGTGTTTTCGTTGTTAGCCCTCTTATTGGATGAGGAGCTGATTTAACCCCTCATAGCCTGACTGTTACTCCACATGAGACAGATAGGACACCCGAGGTTAACCCTGGACATGGCTGGGACAGTGTCATGAGAACTAGAGCAAATATAGCGGACTAGTATCAGCAGCATGAAAACAGAATGAGTTTATCTCTCTCTCTCTCTCTCTCTCTCTCTCTACAGATATGATCAACCAGTCTCAGCACTCAGATCACACTTTCAAACTGGGAGTAGAAAGGGAAATTACCATAATCCCAAACGGAACACTCTGTCGGCACGGAAACAGAGACTCAGGAGACCTGTCAGGGTATGTGTGTGTGTGTGTGGTAGCGGGGCATCTTCCTGAGGCTGAGCCCTCTACTCTCTGAACCCTGACACTGAGAATCTTGGAATATGTTTTCCACCACCTGGCTCCCACCTCCCTAGGATGACCACATGTTTTATTCAATGTCACATAAATATATAGACATACCGTATCTCAAAATGGTGGAAGATACACACAAGTCATGGGAGCTCCAAGATGGAGGTAGTTGCCTTGTAGTTGCCCTGTAGTGTAGTTGACCTGTAGTGTAGTTGACCAGTAGTGTAGTTGACCTGTAGTGTAGTTGACCTGCAGTATAGTTGACATGTAGTGTAGTTGACCTGTAGTGTAGTTGACCTGTAGTATAGTTGACATGTAGTGTAGTTGACCTGCAGTATAGTTGACCTGTAGTGTAGTTGACCTGTAGTGTAGTTGACATGTAGTGTAGTTGACCTGCGGTATAGTTGACCTGTAGTGTAGTTGCCCTGTAGTGTAGTTGACCTGCAGTATAGTTGACCTGTAGTGTAGTTGACCTGCAGTATAGTTGACCTGTAGTGTAGTTGACCTGCAGTATAGTTGACCTGTAGTGTAGTTGCCCTGTAGTGTAGTTGACCTGTAGTGTAGTTGACCTGTAGTGTAGTTGACCTGCAGTATAGTTGACCTGTAGTGTAGTTGACCTGTAGTATAGTTGACCTGTAGTATAGTTGACCTGCAGTGTAGTTGACCTGTAGTGGAGTTGACCTGTAGTATAGTTGACCTGCAGTATAGTTGACCTGTAGTATAGTTGACCTGTAGTATAGTTGACCTGCAGTATAGTTGACCTGTAGTGTAGTTGACCTGTAGTGTAGTTGACCTGCAGTGTAGTTGACCTGTAGTGTAGTTGACCTGTATTGTAGTTGACCTGTATTGTAGTTGACCTGCAGTATAGTTGACCTGTAGTGTAGTTGACCTGTATTGTAGTTGACCTGTAGTATAGTTGACCTGTAGTGTAGTTGACCTGTAGTGTGGTTGACCAGTAGTATATTTGACCAGTAGTTGACCTGTAGTGTAATTGACATGTAGTGTAGTTGACCTGTAGTGTAGTTGACCAGTGGCGTAGTTGACCTGTAATGTAATTGACCTGTAGTGTAGTTGACATGTAGTGTAGTTGACATGTATTGTAGTTGACCTGTAGTGTAGTTGACCTGTATTGTAGTTGACCTGTAGTATAGTTGACCTGTAGTGTAGTTGACCTGTAGAGTAGTTGACCTGTAGTGTAGTTGACCTGTAGTATAGTTGACCTGTAGTGTAGTTGACCTGTAGTATATTTGACCAGTAGTTGACCTGTAGTGTAATTGACATGTAGTGTAGTTGACATGTAGTGTAGTTGACCTGTAGTGTAGTTGACCTGTAGCGTAGTTGACCTGTAGCGTAGTTGACCTGTGGTGTAGTTGACCTGCAGTATATTTGACCAGTAGTTGACCTGTAGTGTAATTGACATGTAGTGTAGTTGACATGTAGTGTAGTTGACCAGTGGCGTAGTTGACCTGTAGTGTAATTGACCTGTAGTGTAGTTGACATGTAGTGTAGTTGACATGTAGTGTAGTTGACCAGTGGTGTAGTTGACCAGTACTGTAGTTGACCTATAGTGTAGTTGACATGTAGTGTAGTTGACCAGTAGTTGACCTGTAGTGTAATTGACATGTAGTGTAGTTGACATGTAGTGTAGTTGACCTGTAGTGTAGTTGACCTGTAGCGTAGTTGACCTGTGGTGTAGTTGACCTGTGGTGTAGTTGACATGTAGTGTAGTTGACCTGTAGTGTAGTTGACCTGTAGCGTAGTTGACCTGTGGTGTAGTTGACCTGTAGTATATTTGACCAGTAGTTGACCTGTAGTGTAATTGACATGTAGTGTAGTTGACATGTAGTGTAGTTGACATGTAGTGTAGTTGACCAGTGGCGTAGTTGACCTGTAGTGTAATTGACCTGTAGTGTAGTTGACATGTAGTGTAGTTGACATGTAGTGTAGTTGACCAGTGGTGTAGTTGACCAGTACTGTAGATGACCTGTAGTGTAGTTGACCTGTAGTGTAGTTGACCGGTACTGTAGTTGACCTGTAGTGTAGTTGACCTGTAGTATAGTTGACCTGTAGTGTAATTGACCTGTAGTGTAGTTGACCTGTAGTATATTTGACCAGTAGTTGACCTATAGTGTAATTGACATGTAGTGTAGTTGACATGTAGTGTAGTTGACCTGTAGTGTAGTTGACCTGTAGTTGACCTGTAGTGTAATTGACATGTAGTGTAGTTGACATGTAGTGTAGTTGACCAGTGGCGTAGTTGACCTGTAGTGTAATTGACCTGTAGTGTAGTTGACATGTAGTGTAGTTGACATGTAGTGTAGTTGACCAGTGGTGTAGTTGACCAGTACTGTAGTTGACCTATAGTGTAGTTGACCTATAGTGTAGTTGACCAGTAGTGTAGTTGACCAGTACTGTAGTTGACCTGTAGTGTAGTTGACATGTAGTGTAGTTGACCAGTAGTTGACCTGTAGTGTAATTGACATGTAGTGTAGTTGACATGTAGTGTAGTTGACCTGTAGTGTAGTTGACCTGTAGCGTAGTTGACCTGTGGTGTAGTTGACCTGTAGTGTAGTTGACCTGTAGCGTAGTTGACCTGTAGCGTAGTTGACCTGTGGTGTAGTTGACCTGTAGTATATTTGACCAGTAGTTGACCTGTAGTGTAATTGACATGTAGTGTAGTTGACATGTAGTGTAGTTGAGCATGTAGTGTAGTTGACCAGTGGCGTAGTTGACCTGTAGTGTAATTGACCTGTAGTGTAGTTGACATGTAGTGTAGTTGACATGTAGTGTAGTTGACCAGTGGTGTAGTTGACCAGTACTGTAGTTGACCTGTAGTGTAGTTGACCTGTAGTGTAGTTGACCGGTACTGTAGTTGACCTGTAGTGTAGTTGACATGTAGTGTAGTTGACCTGTAGTTGACCTGTAGTGTAGTTGACCTGTAGTGTAGTTGACCTGTAGTGTAGTTGACCAGTACTGTAGTTGACCTGTAGTGTAGATGACCTGTAGTGTAGTTGACCAGTAGTGTAGTTGACATGTAGTGTAATTGACCAGTAGTTGACCTGTAGTGTAATTGACATGTAGTGTAGTTGACATGTAGTGTAGTTGACATGTAGTGTAGTTGACCAGTGGCGTAGTTGACCTGTAGTGTAATTGACCTGTAGTGTAGTTGACATGTAGTGTAATTGACATGTAGTGTAGTTGACCAGTGGGGTAGTTGACCAGTACTGTAGTTGACCTGTAGTGTAGTTGACCAGTACTGTAGTTGACCTGTAGTGTAGTTGACATGTAGTGTAGTTGACCTGTAGTTGACCTGTAGTGTAGTTGACCTGTAGTGTAGTTGACCTGTAGTGTAGTTGACCAGTACTGTATTTGACCTGTAGTGTAGTTGACCTGTAGTGTAGTTGACCAGTAGTGTAGTTGACCTGTAGTGTAGTTGACCTGTAGTGTAGTTGACCTGTAGTGTAGTTGACATGTAATTGACCTGTGAGTCAGAGAGAATAGGGCCTACCTTGGTTAAGTCTCCCACATCCAGGTAGTAACAAATGATGAAGACATTCCAGGCCACCCAGAGAGCCATCCACACTGTGTACTGTATAGGACACAAACACAACACCGGTTAACCACATATTAACTACATGCATGGTGGAATATATACACACTTACAGACACATGGGTTGATAAAACATCAGAACACATCATACATTGAAATAAGTCAGAACAGAAATGAAAGATCCCTGTGTGAATGGTGTTATGGAACACACTCTACACTGCACTTCACCGTTCATTGATTCATGTGTAATACCCCCTCTGGCCTTCATGCTAAAGCTGCTGTAAGTCCATTAAGACTTGAAAGAGTTGGGTTTTAAACCAGCTGAGGGTTTAATGGAGGGGCATAAACAGGGCTAAGATATCATTCAATTAACAGTGTTTACAAAGGGTCTATGTTACAAACAACAAACTAAAGAAAGTCGCACACTCCATATATAAACTCCCAGTAATTTATTGGGTATTTACCAACGTTTTGGCATCACTGTGCCTTCTTCAGGGTGATGTCATGAATACTTGAACCAGGTTATGTAGACAAACAGTGCAATTAGTGCAACCAATGACAATAGTGAGGGGTGTGTCATAATGATTAAGTTAATTAGAATGAATTAGTGAAACTTTAAAAAAAAAACTGTTTATGGCATATTAAATATATTAGGCTATTGTTATCATATATAAACATAATTGAATATTGTATATACTATTAGCATCAACATACATTATTGTATCATTGTTTGGTATTTCATTTCATATTTGTTCCATGTAATCTTTTGGTTCAACCTTAATGTATAATGAGCATCATCAACAGGGGGACATATTAGGTGTACGCTAATAAACTGTAGAAAGAATATATCCATTTAAAAGAGAGAATTGTTCATAAGAAGGGCTTGAAATCAAAGTCAATATTCAGACCACTAGGGGTCAATGTTTTTAGACAGGATATCCAGTAAGCCTCCCTTCGTAGCAGTAGGATCTCCATGTTACCTCCTCTCCTTGGTAGAGCAACATGCTCAATGCCTGTGTATTTGAGGGAGGAGATTGGATGGTCAGCTTCAACAAAGTGAGCTGCTACTGGATAGTCAATGTTCTAACACCTGATTGAGCTGCGGTGTTCAGCTATGCGTTGTTTTAATTGTCTTTTCGTTTGTCCTACGTAGGCTTTTCCACATGAACAGGTGATGAGATAGATTACTCCCTTGGTCTTGCATGAGATGATCCCCCTAACAAGGATTGTTCGACCTGTATGAGGGTGTCTGAAGAAGGATGTTTTTATTGTGCTGTTGCACATGAGCCACATTTGTAGTTCCCATTTAGGATAGGTGTCAAGAGTGTCTGAGTGGGCTCAGGGGATATGTCAGATCTCACCAAACTATCTCCAGGATTGCGACCACCCTTATAGACCACCAGTGGTGGCTCCTTGAAGAGTTGTGAGATTTTTTTGTCTGATTGCAGAATATGCCAACGCTTTTTCAGGATTGCTTTCATTTTCTCCAAATCCTTGGTGTACTTAGTGCAAAAGACGGTTGCGTTGTTTTTCTTCTTTGGTTGAGTTTTTAGTAATTCCTCTCTTGGTTTTTGAGATTTTCATCATTGCAGCATCAAGAGTTTTGTTCTTGTAGCCTCTCATTTTGAATTTATCTGTCATTCTTTTAGCATTGCTGTCAAAATCTGTCTGGTTGTCACAGATTAGTTGAACCCTGCATAACTGGCTATATAACTGACCATTATTGTGGGGAAGGGGATGTATACTATCCACACATAGCAGGGTATTGCGGTCTGTGGGCTTTGTGTATAAGTCTGTGTGTAATGCATCATTCTCTTTGATAATCCATAAGTCCAGGTAGTTTATTTTTCTCTCATCAGTCTGCATGGTGAATTTGAGTTATTCAGACCTCTCATTTAGTAGAGTTTGGAATTTGGAGTTCCTGCTCACTTCCTTCCCAGAGCACAAAGACATCCTCTTGCGAAAGTATTCACCCCCCTTGGCATTTTTCCTATTTTGTTGCCTTACAACCTGGAATTAAAATATATTTTTTGGGGGTTTGTATCATTTGATTTACACAACATGCCTACCACTTTGAAGATGCAAAATATTTTTTATTGTGAAACAAACAAGAAATAAGACAAAAAACTGAAAATAACATAACTATTCACCCCCCTAAGTCAATAGTTTGTAGAGCCACCTTTTGCAGCAATTACAGCTACAAGTCTCTTGGGGTATGCCTCTATAAACTTGGCACATCTAGCCACTGGGATTTTTGCCCATTCTTCAAGGCAAAACTGCTCCAACTCCTTCAAGTTGGATGGGTTCAATCAATCTTTAAGTCATACCACAGATTCTCAGTTGGATTGAGGTCTGGGCTTTGACTAGGCCATTCCAAGACATTTAAATGTTTCCCCTTAAACCACTCGAGTGTTGCTTTAGCAGTATGCTTAGGGTCATTGTCCTGCTGGAAAGTGAACCTCCGCCCCAGTCTCAAATCTCTGGAAGACTGAAACAGGTTTCCCTCAAGAATTTCCATGTATTTAGCGCCATCCATCATTCCTTCAATTCTGACCAGTTTGCCAGTCCCTGCCGATGAAAAACATCCCCATAGCATGATGCTGCCACCACCATGCTTCACGGTGGGGATGGTGTTCTCGGGGTGAAGGGAGGTATTGGGTTTGTGCCGGACATAGTATTTTCCTTGATGGCCAAAAAGCTCAATTTTAGTCTCATCTGACCAGAGTACCTTCTTCCATATGTTTGGGGAGTCTCCCACATGCTATTTGGCGAACACCAAACATGTTTGCTTATTTGTTTCTTTAAGCAATGGCTTTTTTTCTGGCCACTCTTCCGTAAAGCTCAGCTCTGTGGAGTGTACGGCTTAAAGTGGTCCTATGGATAGATACTCCAATCTCCGCTTTGCAGCTCCTTCAGGGTTATTTTTGGTCTCCTTGTTGCCTCTCTGATTAATGCCCTCCTTGCCTGGTCCGTGAGTTTTGGTGGGCGGCCCTCTCTCTTGACAGATTTGTTGTGGTGCCATATTCTTTACATTTTTTAATAATGGATTTAAATGGTGCTCTGTGGGATGTTCAACATTTCTGATATGTTTTTATAACCCAACCCTGATCTGTACTTCTCCACAACTTTGTCCCTGACCTGTTTAGAGAGCTCCTTGATCTTCATGGTGCCGCTTGCTTGGTGGTGCCCCTTGTTAGTGGTGTTGCAGACTCTGGAGCCTTTCAGAACAGGTGTATATATACTGAGATCATGTGACAGATCATGTGACACTTAGATTGCACACAGATGGACTTTATTTAACTAATTATGTGACTTCTGAAGGTAATTGGTTGCACCAGATCTTATTAAGGGGCTTCATAGAAAAGGGGGTATGCACATATGCATGCACCACTTTTCCGATTGATAGTTTTTAGAACTTTTTGAAACAAGTAATTTTTTTCATTTCACTTCACCAATTTGGACGATTTTGTGTATGTCCATTACATGAAATACAAATACAAATCCATTTAAATTACAGGTTGTAATGCAACAAAATTTAAAAAATGCCAAGGGGGATGAATACTTTTGCAAGGCACTGTATCTCTTCCATAGGAGTATTTTAGAAAGTAAGGGGTGTGTCTCTGTTTTATAAAGATGTGCTTCCTCAAATTGTCCCACATACAGGTTTGCATAGTTGGGGGAAAAGGGGGAGCCCATGGCTACACTCAAAGTCTGACTCAAAGACAAAGTAGTTATTGGATAGTACCAGTTCCGTAAGTTGTAAGATGCAATCTTTGGATGGAGCACGGGTAGAGTCTGAAGGAAGTGTTGCAGCACCTGCAAGCCTCCAGTGTGTGGGATGTTAGTGTACAAGCTCTCCACATCAAAAGTGGCCATCAGGGTGCCCTCTGCTATCCTTCCTAAGCTCGCTATCAATGAGACCACGTGACTAGTGTCTTTGACATAAAATGGGAGATTCTCATCCATCGGTTTGATGGGGTAATCCAGAAATGTTTAAATGTTGGATGTCACAGAGGCGATTGCTGCTACAATGGGTCTATCTGGAGGAGACACTTGTTTGTGTAATTTAGTGACTGTATAGAAAGTTGACGGTAATTTCTGGACTCTGTACCCACCTGCCTGACCATTCTGCCTGCCTTGACCACGAGCCTGTCTGCCACTCTGTACCCACCTGCCTGACCATTCTCCCTGCCTTGACCACGAGCCTGTCTGCCACTCTGTACCCACCTGCCTGACCATTCTGCCTGCCTTGACCACGAGCCTGTCTGACACTCTGTACCCACCTGCCTGACCATTCTCCCTGCCTTGACCACGAGCCTGTCTGCCACTCTGTACCCACCTGCCTGACCATTCTCCCTGCCTTGACCACGAGCCTGTTTGCCACTGTACCCACCTGCCTGACCATTCTGCCTGCCTTGACCACGAGCATGTCTGCCACTCTGTACCCACCTGCCTGACCATTCTGCCTGCCTTGACCACGAGCCTGTCTGCCACTCTGTACCCACCTGCCTGACCATTCTGCCTGCCTTGACCACGAGAGAACTTACCCTCCCTACTCATCCTAACATAAAGGCAGTAGACAACTTACCCTCCCTACTCATCCTAACATAAAGACAGTAGAGAACTTACCCTCCCTACTCATCCTAACATAAAGACAGTAGAGAACTTACCCTCCCTACTCATCCTAACATAAAGACAGAGAACTTACCCTCCCTACTCATCCTAACATAAAGACAGTAGAGAACTTACCCTCCCTACTCATCCTAACATAAAGACAGAGAACTTACCCTCCCTACTCATCCTAACATAAAGACAGTAGAGAACTTACCCTCCCTACTCATCCTAACATAAAGACAGTAGAGAACTTACCCTCCCTACTCATCCTAACATAAAGACAGAGAACTTACCCTCCCTACTCATCCTAACATAAAGACAGTAGAGAACTTACCCTCCCTACTCATCCTAACATAAAGACAGAGAACTTACCCTCCCTACTCATCCTAACATAAAGACAGTAGAGAACTTACCCTCCCTACTCATCCTAACATAAAGACAGAGAACTTACCCTCCCTACTCATCCTAACATAAAGACAGTAGAGAACTTACCCTCCCTACTCATCCTAACATAAAGACAGAGAACTTACCCTCCCTACTCATCCTAACATAAAGACAGAGAACTTACCCTCCCTACTCATCCTAACATAAAGACAGTAGAGAACTTACCCTCCCTACTCATCCTAACATAAAGACAGAGAACTTACCCTCCCTACTCATCCTAACATAAAGACAGTAGAGAACTTACCCTCCCTACTCATCCTAACATAAAGACAGAGAACTTACCCTCCCTACTCATCCTAACATAAAGACAGTAGAGAACGTACCCTCCCTACTCATCCTAACATAAAGACAGTAGAGAACGTACCCTCCCTACAGACATGTAAGATGTTGAGTCACCAAATCCCTTCCCTTCTTTTTTCAAGAACGCTGACACACAAGTATTCTTCCCTCTATCTGCTCTCCCTTCTCTTTTCATCCTCCCTCCTTTTTCCTAAGAAAGCTGACATTATTATTTCCTTCTCATCCCTGTATCCTCTCTTGCATTTGGTTATTCTCCTCCCTCTGACCTCTCACACATTCCTTCCAATCTGTCTTTTCTCTCTCCCTTGCCCTTTGACTTCCTTTCCACATTAAAAACCCAAATTGAGCTTTGCTAAAATATTTTTTATGTCTTTGTGAATCTTTTATAGTTTCTTAACTTTAACCATCCGATTTTAAGGAGTATTTATGTCTGTAATAAACCCTTTTGTGGGGGAAACTCATTCTGATTGACTGGGCCTGGCTCCCCAGTGGGTGGGCCTTTGCCCTCCTAGGCCCACCCATGGCTGCACCCTTCTCCACTCTTGAAATCCATAGATTAGGGCCTAATACATTTATTTCAATTGACTGATTTCCTTATATGAACTGTTACTCAGTAAAATATTTTAAATTGTTGCATTTAGATTTTTGTTCAGTATAGAACATTAGTGATCTTCAATCTAGAACCTTCTAGGACATTCCATTGTATTTTTCAAACCTGGTCCTGCAGTGCTACAAGACGGCCAGGCTTTTGTTCTTGGCTAGTACTAACACACCTCATTCAACTAATCAAGAGGTGTTGTAACCCCCCCCCCCCCCCCACCCATAACACCTCAGATTTAACCAAATCCTCAATCCAGCTGGATTTTTGTTGAGGTTGGCTTTAGGGTGCACTCTGAGTGTGAAATGAATGGAAGTTGACTAATTAATTAACCTGTTAGGGCTAGGGGGCAGTATTGACACAGCCGGATAAAAAACGTACCCGATTTAATCTGGTTACTACTCCTGCCCAGTAACTAGAATATGCATATAAGTATTGGCTTTGGATAGAAAACACCCTAAAGTTTCTAAAACTGTTTGAATGGTGTCTGTGAGTATAACAGAACTCAAATGGCAGGCCAAAACCTGAGAAGATTCCATGCAGGAAGTGGCCTGTCTGACAAGTAGTGTTTCATCTGGGCTCTTTTTATTGAAGACTGAGGATCTTTGCAATAACGTGACACTTCCTACGGCTCCCATAGGCTCTCAGAGCCCGGGAAAAAGCTGAATGATATCGAGGCAGGCTCTGGCTGAAACACTTTATCGCTTTTGGCAAGTGGCCACTCAGAGTACTATGGGCTTAGGCGCGTGCCCGCGTCGACCGAATGCTTTCTTTTCTTTTGTCTGTTTACCTAAACGCAGATTCCCGGTCTGAATATTATCGCTTTTTTATGAGAAAAATGGCATAAAAATTGATTTTAAACAGCGGTTGACATGCTTCGAAGTACAGTAATGGAATATTTAGAATTTTTTTGTCACGAATTGCGCCATGCTCGTCACCCTTATTTACCCTTTCGGATAGTGTCTTGAACGCACGAACAAAACGCCGCTGTTTGGATATAACAATGGATTATTTTGAACCAAACCAACATTTGTTATTGAAGTAGAAGTCCTGGGAGTGCATTCTGACGAAGACAGCAAAGGTAATAACATTTTTCTTATAGTAAATCTGACTTTGATGAGTGCTAAACTTGCTGGGTGTCTAAATAGCTAGCCCTGTGATGCCGGGCTATCTACTGAGAATATTGCAAAATGTGCTTTCACCGAAAAGCTATTTTAAAATCGGACATATCGAGTGCATAGAGGAGTTCTGTATCTATTATTCTTAAAATAATTGTTCTGCTTTTTGTGAACGTTTATTGTGAGTAATTTAGTAAATTCACAGGCAGTGTTCGGTGGGAATGCTAGTCACATGCTAGTCACATGCTAATGTAAAAAGCTGGTTTTTGATATAAATATGAACTTGATTGAACAAAACATGCATGTATTGTATAACATAATGTCCTAGGGTTGTCATCTGATGAAGATCATCAAAGGTTAGTGCTACATTTAGCTGTGGTTTGGGTTTATGTGACATTATATGCTAGCTTGAAAAATGGGTGTCTGATTATTTCTGGCTGGGTACTCTGCTGACATAATCTAATGTTTTTGCTTTCGATGTAAAGCTTTTTTGAAATCGGACAGTGTGGTTAGATTAACGAGAGTCTTATCTTTAAAATGGTGTAAAATAGTCATATGTTTGAAAAATTGAAGGTTTTGCATTTCTAAGGTATTTGAATAACGTGCCACGGGATTACACTGGCTGTTGAGAAGGTGGGACGCAAGCGTCCCACCTAGCCCATAGAGGTTAAATGTACTTACTGATAGATTAATAGATTAAGACGACAAACAATGTGTTCAGGGAGAGGGCTCTTGGAAGTTTGAATAAACAGATAAATGGTTCAATACAATTTGGGCTGACACGTGTTTGTGTGTACATATATGTGTGTGTATGTGCGTGTTTGTACTCACCACTACAATGTAGCGTGGTCGGTATTGTATGGTGCCGAAGAGGCCGAGGATGACAATGATGATGTGGAAGAAGTTGGCCAGGATGGGCGCCCACTGGTACCCCAGGAAGTCAAACACCTGTCTCTCCAATGCCACCAACTGCAGAGAGAGAGGGGAAAAGGGAGAGAGGGGAAAAGGGAGGGGGGGAAGGGAGAGAGGAGGGAAGAGAGAGAGAGGGAGGAAGAGAGAGGGGAAGGGAGAGAAGGGAAGAGAGGGTTAGAAAGACTGAACTTGGGGGATGAAGGTACATTACATCCAAATTAGCAAGGAATCTCCAAAGTACAATATAGGCAAGGTCCATTACCCAACCAACCACAATGTACAACAGTATCCTAAAATCCAACGTGACACATCCATCCACATCAAAATGAAAGAATGCATCAGTGTAGTCATCCATTCAGCATTTAATCAGTCTTATTTCCACCCAGCCCTGAATCACTGAATGTCACTGTGAGATGTGGCCTCAGAACACAGTACTCCTCCAGCTGAGACTCTTAATTGTCCAGAGGGACACAGATCTACACAAATACAGCTTTCATCCAGCTAACACAAACCCTTAGGGCCAACTCCCTGCACACACATACACTACATGACCAACAGTATGTGGACGCCTGTTCGTCGAACATCTCATTCCAAAATCATGGGCATTAACCTGTTAGGGCTAGGGGGCAGTATTGACACGGCTGGATAAAAAACATACCCGATTTAATCTGGTTACCACTCCTACCCAGTAACTAGAATATGCATATACTTATTACATATGGATAGAAAACACCCTAAATTTTCTAAAACTGTTTGAATGGTGTCTGTGAGTATAACAGAACTCAAATGGCAGGTCAAAACCTGAGAGATTTCTTGAACTTCTTTTCCATATCTATCATTTACTAAGGATCTCTGCTCTAACGTGACACTTCCCACGTCGTCCATAGGCGCTCAGAGCCCGGGAAAAAACAGAATGTCGTCATTCCAGCCCCAGGCTGAAACACATTATCGCCTTTCTCAAGTGGCCGATCAAGGGACACTGGGCTTATGCGCGTGACCCCGACCGCCCCCGCCTTTGGGATTTTTTCCTCTGTTTGCCGAAAAGGAGATTCCCTGTCGGAATATTATCGCTTTTCTACGAGAAAAATGTCGTAAAAATTGATTTTAAACAGCGGTTGACATGCTTCGAAGTACGGTAATGGAATATTTAGAATTTTATTGTCACGAATTGCGCCATGCGCGCGACACTTCTTTACTATTTCGGATAGTGTCTGGAACGCACGAACAAAACGCCGCTATTCGGATATAACGATGGATTATTTTGGACCAAACCAACATTTGTTATTGAAGTAGCAGTCCTGGGTGTGCATTCTGACGAAGACAACAAAAGGTAATCAAACTTTTATAATAGTAAATATGATTATGGTGAGTGCTAAACTTGCCGGGTGTCTAAATAGCGAGCCCGTGATGCCTGGGCTATGTACTTAGAATATTGCAAAATGTGCTTTCACCAAAAAGCTATTTTAAAATCAGACATATCGAGTGCATAGAGGAGGTCTGTATCTATAATTCTTAAAATAATTGTTATGCTTTTTGTGAACGTTTATCGTGAGTAATTTAGTAAAATGTTAGCGAATTCCCCGGAAGTTTGCGGGGGGTATGCTAGTTCTGAACGTCACATGCTAATGTAAAAAGCTGGTTTTTGATATAAATATGAACTTGATTGAACAAAACATGCATGTATTGTATAACATAATGTCCTAGGGTTGTCATCTGATGAAGATCATCAAAGGTGAGTGCTGCATTTAGCTGTCTTCTGGGTTTTGGTGACATTATATGCTGGCTTGAAAAATGGGTGTCTGATTATTTCTGGCTTGGTACTCTGCTGACATAATCTAATGTTTTGCTTTCGTTGTAAAGCCTTTTTGAAATCGGACAGTGTGGTTAGATTAACGAGAGTCTTGTCTTTAAATGGCTGTAAAATAGTCATATGTTTGAGAAATTGAAGTAATAGGATTTTTAAGGTTTTGAAAATCGCGCCAAGCGTCCCACCTAGCCCATAGAGGTTAATGCTATGACAGCCGCCACTCTTCTGGGAAGGCTTTCCACTAGATGTTGGAACTTTGCTGCGGGGACCAGCTTCCATTCAACCACAAGAGCATAAGTGAGGTCGGGCACTGATGTTGGGCGATTAGACCTGGCTCGCCATCTGCGTTCCAATTCATCCCAAAGGTGTTCAATGGGTTGAGGTCAGGGCTCTGAGCAGGCCAGTCATGTTCTTCCACACCGATCTCAACAAACCATTTCTGTGTGGACCTCGCTTTGTGCACGGAGCATTGCCATGCTGAAACAGGAAAGGGTCTTCTCAATCAATCAATCAATCAACAAAAAAAATTTAAGCCATTTTTACATTAGCCGATGTCACAAAGTGCTATACAGAAACCCAGCCTAAAACCCCAAACAGAAAGCAATGCAGATGTAGAAGGGTACTAAAAAATGTCTGCAGAATAGAAAGTACCCAAGAACACATTGCCCTCCCATCATTCCTAAATGGAAGAAGTTTGGAACCACCAAGACTCTTAGAGCTGGCCGCCCGGCCAAACTGAGCAATTGGGGGAGAAGAGCCTTGGTCAGGGAGGTGAACAAAGCACCCGATTTTCACTCTGACAGAGCTCCAGAGTTCCTCTGTGGAGATGGGAGAACCTTCCAGAAGGACAACCATCTCTGCAGCACTGCACCAATCAGGCCTTTATGGTAGAGTGGCCAGACAGAAGCCATTCCTCAGTAAAAGCCTAATGACAGCCGGCTTGGAGTTTTCCAAAAGGCACCTAAAGACTCTCAGACCATGAGAAACAAGTCTGGTCTTATGAAACCAAGATTTAACTCTTTGGCCTGAATCCAAAGCATCATATCTGGAGGGAACCTGGCACCATCCCTACGGTGAAGCATGGTGGTGGCAGTATCATGTTGTGGGGATGTTTTTCAGCGGCAGGGACTGGGAGACTAGTCAGAATCGAGGGAAAGGTGAATGGAGCAAAGTACAGAGAGATCCTTGATGAAAAACTGCTCCAGAGCCCTCTCCAAACTATTGCCACAAGGTTGGAAGCACAGAATCATCTAGAATGTAATTAATTGTATGCTGTAGCGTTAAGATTTTTCCCTTCACTGGGACCAAAGGGCCTAACCTGAACCATGTCCAGAGTCCAATGGCGGCGAGCTTTACACCACTCCAGCCGAGGCTTGGCATTGCGCATAATGATCTTAGGCTTGAGTGCGGCTGCTCGGCCATGGAAACCCATTTCATGAAGCTCCCGGTGAACAGTTATTGTGCTGACGTTGTTTCCAGAGGCAGTTTGGAACTCGGTGGTGAGTGTTGCAACCAAGAACAGACGATTTTTACACGCTACACGTTTCAGCACTCAGCGGTCCCGTTCTGTGAGCTTGTGTGGCCTACCACTTCGCGGCTACCACGTTGAAAGTCACTGAGCTCTTCAGTAAGGCCATTTTACTGCCAATGTTTGTCTATGGAGATTGTATGGCTGTGTGCTTGATTTTATACACCTTTCAGCCGAATCCACATACTTTTGTATATATAGTGTAGCTGCACCAACACACAGTCTCAGCTCTAACACTTATAGCCAGAGTGCTTGGAGTCGGTGTAAGTTATGAGAGAAAAGGCATTTAGTGAAATAAACAATGACAGATTCAAAGGAAAGAACAAGGTTTTCCAAACTTCCTGCCAGGAGCCTCCAGGTCAGTAATGGGAGTGTTATGGGAGAACAGGGCCTTTTGTAATAACACCTCACCACTGATCCAGGGCAATTATTATTAAACAACAAATTCAAAAATGCTCAACACACACACACACACACACACACACACACACACACACACACACACACACACACACAAATGACTATAAGCCCCCCACAATAAAAGGAGAAAAACACATTCTGCCTCCCCTCCAGACTGCCAGTGCTTTGCCAATAAAAAAACAAGTAAGTTTCACCTTTTAGACGGCGAGTCCCTATATGCATCAACTCCATAGTGTTCTGGGGGAACCACAGGAGGAATGGAGTATGGCACAGGTGTTTCATTATAATTCTGTCACTAGGGAGCAGTGTGTGTGTGTGTGTGCCTGTGGCGACAGTGTGTTTGCGGCGTGTGTCGACATGCCAGCGCCAGCCAACCACGCCATGATGGATGAGGGTGAGAGGAATCCTGTCGCCGTGACGATGACAGACACACACACATTCACAGACAATATCGCTGTTGTTAATGACATGGAAATGTTAACATGGGCCTTGTGAAGCAGGTTCGGGTGTGACAGGAGGAGAAAGACGGAGAGAATGAGATGGTGCAAGGCAATCAAATGCTCCTTGAAAATTACAAATAAAATCTTCATACAAAACTTGGATGGGCCATGTGTGGTGGATATGGTTTCTTCCCTGGGCTATGTGTGGTGGATGTGGTTTCTTCCCTGGGCTATGTGTGGTGGATTTGGTTTCTTCCCCGGACCATGTGTGGTGGATGTGGTTTCTTCCCCGGACCATGTGTGGTGGATGTGGTTTCTTCCCCGGACCATGTGTGGTGGATGTGGTTTCTTCCCCGGACCATGTGTGGTGGATGTGGTTTCTTCCCTGGGCTATGTGTGGTGGATTTGGTTTCTTCCCCGGACCATGTGTGGTGGATATGGTTTCTTCCCCGAACCATGTGTGGTGGATGTGGTTTCTTCCCCGGACCATGTGTGGTGGATGTGGTTTCTTCCCCGGACCATGTGTGGTGGATGTGGTTTCTTCCCCGGACCATGTGTGGTGGATGTGATTTCTTCCCTGGGCTATGTGTGGTGGATGTAGTTTCTTCACCGGACCATGTGTGGTGGATGTGATTTCTTCCCTGGGCTATGTGTGGTGGATGTAGTTTCTTCCCTGGGCTATGTGTGGTGGATGTGGTTTCTTCCCCGGACCATGTGTGGTGGATGTGGTTTCTTCCCCGGACCATGTGTGGTGGATGGGGTTTCTTCCCCGGACCATGTGTGGTGGATGGGGTTTCTTCCCTGGGCTATGTGTGGTGGATGTAGTTTCTTCCCTGGGCTATGTGTGGTGGATGTGATTTCTTCCCCGGACCATGTGTGGTGGATGTGATTTCTTCCCTGGGCTATGTGTGGTGGATGTAGTTTCTTCCCTGGGCTATGTGTGGTGGATGTGGTTTCTTCCCCGGACCATGTGTGGTGGATGTGGTTTCTTCCCCGGACCATGTGTGGTGGATGGGGTTTCTTCCCCGGACCATGTGTGGTGGATGGGGTTTCTTCCCTGGGCTATGTGTGGTGGATGTAGTTTCTTCCCTGGGCTATGTGTGGTGGATGTAGTTTCTTCCCTGGGCTATGTGTGGTGGATGTGGTTTCTTCCTGGGCCGTGTGTGGTGGATTGTGTTTTTGATTCTGCGGCTGAATCACTTGCGTGTGTGAATATGTGTGTCTCGATAACAATCTTTCTCAGAAAGCAGAAACAGCTTTAACAATGGAAAACAAATTGTAACAGACATCCTGTATGAATCACATCTCACCTTTCCTCTTTAAAAACACCCCTCTGTTTTCCGGATGAGTCAAAGCTCCTGGCATAGTGTGTGTGTGTGTGTGTGTGTGTGTGTGTGTGTGTGTGTGTGTGTGTGTGTGTGTGTGTGTGTGTGTGTGTGTGTGTGTGTGTGTGTGTGTGTGTGTGTGTGTGTGTGTGCTGTGTGAATCAAATAAATTATTTTACCCTGACAAACACGTGATTTATACGAACCTGGACGGTCCCCATGACCTGGACGGTCCCCCCAGCAGAGTGTATGTGTGTGTCGGGGGTGACCTTTTTATCTCACAGAAGTTTTATTGAGGTCATTGTTTGTAGAAAAGGTCACGTCACCTGGTGTTGCAGCTAAAGTATAAATCCCATTCTACTATCAACAGACACACAGGGGAGAGAGAGGAGATCTTTTCAGGGGTTTGGTTCAGTTGCTATTAGAAAAAGTGCTAGGCCTAGGCTATATCAAAGAAAGTTGATCTGCTTCTCTCTGCTTCTTCCCTGTATCAGTAATACCCCTATCTATGTCACAGCTTCCTGTTCTTAACACATCTCAGTGTGTGTTGATGGGTTGTTATCTCCAACACTCATACCCTAATGACTTAGTTATCAGACCAGGAAGAGATCAAACGTCTTTCCTCTTACACACGTGATCTTCTCATCACGGTCTTATCCGTGTCCCATTCTCTCTCCTCCTTGACTGTGATGTTTAGGAGGCAAGGGCTTTGGGATGATTGAAATGGTTTTAGTCTTTGATGTGCTCCAAACGTCTTGTGACAATGACGGGAAAGATCAAACTCCGTTACAAAGCTGTGTGTGTATATAGAGAGAAAGGAGAGGAGGGAGATGGATAGATAGAGAGAGAGAGCGAGTGCGAGAGTAGAGAAAGATTGTGATTTATGATATCTGTTTATGATGAGGTATCGTGTAGCAGTACAGGTGATTAATTGAAGTTTAGCTGTCAGGGATTGTTTTATGGAAGAGAAGAGAGAGCGAGAGAGAGAGAGAGAGAGAGAGAGAGAGAGAGAGAGAGAGAGAAAAAAAAGCGAGCTAGAAGGAGAGACCAGAGAAAGAGAGCGAAAGAATTTCAAAAAACAGATTAAACTAGAATGCTATTTGGCCCTAAACACAGAGTACACAGTGGCAGAATACCTGAACACTGTGACTGACCCAAAATTAAGGAAATCTTTGAATTTGTACAAACTCAGTGAGCATAGACATTGTCAGCGAATGCTAGGAGTGGTGGTAGGAGTCAGGCGCAGAGAGCAGAGGTAAGGAAAAAATGTATTTATTCCTTAAATACAAAAAACGGTCGACGCCAACACAACCGGCGTGAAATGCGAAGTGCCCAATTACAACGGGTCCACAGTACGCATATAAAATAACACAAGTAGATCGCCAGCACATCCAACAACCAAAACACTCTGACGAAAATAATCCCGCACAAACCTGGGCGGGCTAAACAGGCTTAAATAACCATAAATCAAGAGACACAAATAAGGAACAGGTGCAAACAATAAGACATACCAAACGAAAAGGAAAAAAGGATCAGCGGCGGCTAGTAGGCCGGCGACGACGACCGCCGAGCGCCGCCCGAGCAGGCAGGGGAGCCACATTCGGAGGGATTCGTGACAGCCATGCTATTGAGAAAGGCCACCGTAGGCAGACCTGGCTCTCAAGAGAAGACAGGCTATGTGCACACTGCCCGCAAAATGAGGTGGAAACCGGGCTGCACTTCCTAACCTCCTGCCAAATGTATGACCATATTAGAGACACATATTTCCCTCAGATTACACAGACCCACAAAGAATTTGAAAAAACAAATCCAATCCATCTACTGGGTGAAATACCACAGTGTGACATCACAGCAGAAAGATTTGTGACCTGTTGCCACAAGAACAGAGCAACCAGTGAAGAACAAACACAATTGTAAAAACAAAACATATTTATGTTTATTTATATATTTATTTATTTATATATTAAACACATATTTATTATCCCTTTTGTACTTTAACTATTTGCACATCATTACAACACTGTAAATAGACATAATATGACATTTGGAAAATCTTTATCCTTTTGGAACTTTTGTAAGTGTAATGTTTACTGTTCATTTTGTATTGTTTATTATCTATTTCACGTGCTTTGGCAATTTAAACATATGTTTCCCATGTCAATAAAGCCCCTTAACCTGTTGGGGGTAGGAGGCAGTATTGACACGGCCGGATAAAAAACGTACCCGATTTAATCTGGTTACTACTCTTGCCCAGTAACTAGAATATGCATATAATTATTGGCTTTGGATAGAAAACACCCTAAAGTTTCTAAAACTGTTTGAATGGTGTCTGTGAGTATAACAGAACTCATATGGCAGGCAAAAACCTGAGAAGATTCCTTACAGGAAGTGCCCTCTCTGACAAGATCTTGTTCTTCTTGTCTCTGTTTATTGAAGACTGAGGATCTTTGCTGTAACGTGACACTTCCTGCGGCTCCCATAGGCTCTCAGAGCCCGGGAAAAAGCTGAATGATATCGAGGCAGCCCCAGGCTGAAACACATTTGCGCGTTTGGCAAGTGGCCGATCAGAGGACAATGGGCTTAGGCGCGTGCACGAGTCGACCCCTGTGCTTCATTTTCTTTCGTCTTTTTACCTAAACGCAGATTCCCGGTCGGAATATTATCGCTTTTTTACGAGAAAAATTGCATAAAAATTGATTTTAAACAGCAGTTGACATGCTTCGAAGTACGGTAATGGAATATTTAGAAATTTTTTGTCACGAAATGCGCCGTGCTCGTCACCCTTATTTACCATTCGGATAGTGTCTTGAACGCACGAACAAAACGCCGCTATTTGGATATAACAATGGATTATTTGGGACCAAACCAACATTTGTTATTGAAGTAGAAGTCCTGGGAGTGCATTCTGACGAAGAACACCAAAGGTAATAACATTTTTCTTATAGTAAATCTGACTTTGGTGAGTGCTAAACTTGCTGGGTGTCTAAATAGCTAGCCCTGTGATGCCGGGCTATCTACTGAGAATATTGCAAAATGTGCTTTCACCGAAAAGCTATTTTAAAATCGGACATATCGAGTGCATAGAGGAGTTCTGTATCTATAATTCTTAAAATAATTGTTATGCTTTTTGTGAACGTTTATCGTGAGTAATTTAGTACATTTTTAGTAAATTCACCGGAAGTTTGCGGGGGGTATGCTAGTTCTGAATGTCACATGCTAATGTAAAAAGCTGGTTTTTGATATAAATATGAACTTGATTGAACAAAACAGGCATGTATTGTATAACATAATGTCCTAGGTGTGTCATCTGATGAAGATCATCAAAGGTTAGTGCTGCATTTAGCTGTCTTCTGGGTTTTTGTGACATTATATGCTAGCTTGAAAAATGGGTGTCTGATTATTTCTGGCTGGGTACTCTGCTGACATAATCTAATGTTTTGCTTTCGTTGTAAAGTCTTTTTGAAATCGGACAACCCCTTGGGTTGTGCAGTGGCGGAGATCTTTGTGGGCTATATGTCTCAGTATGGTAAGTTGGTGGTTGAAGATATCCCTCTAGTGGTGTGGGGGCTGTGCTTTGGCAAAGTGGGTGGGGTTATATCCTGCCTGTTTGGCCCTGTCCGGGGGTATCGTCGGACGGGGCCACAGTGTCTCCCGACCCCTCCTGTCTCAGCCTCCAGTATTTATGCTGCAGTAGTTTATGTGTCGGGGGGCTAGAGTCAGTCTATTATATCTGGAGTATTTCTCCTGTCTTATCCAGTGTCCTGTGTGAATTTAAGTATGCTCTCTCTAATTCTCTCTCTCTTTCTTTCTTTCTTTCTTTCTCTCTCTCTCTCTCTCTCTCTCTCTCTCTCTCTCTCTCTCTCTCTCTCTCCGGAGGACGTGAGCCCTAGGACCATGCCTCAGGACTACCTGGCCTGATGACTCCATGTTTCCCCAGTCTACCTGGCTGTGCTGCTGCTCCAGTTTCAACTGTTCTGCCTGCGGCTATGGAACCCTGACCTGTTCACTGGACATGCTACCTGTCCCAGACCTGCTGTTTTCAACTCTCTAGAGACAGCAGAAGCAGTAGAGATACTCTGAATGATCGGCTATGAAAAGCCAACTGACATTTACTCCTGAGGTGCTGACCTGTTGCACCCTCGACAACCACTGTGATTATTATTATTTGACCCTGCTGGTCATCTATGAACATTTGAACATCTTGGCCATATTCTGTTATAATCTCTACCCGGCACAGCCAGAAGAGGACTGGCCACCCCTCATAGCCTGGTTCCTCTCTAGGTTTCTTCCTAGGTTCTGGCCTTTCTAGGGAGTTTTTCCTAGCCACTGTGCTTCTACACCTGCATTGCTTGCTGTTTGGGGTTTTAGGCTGGGTTTCTGTACAGCACTTTGTGACATCAGCTGATGTAAGAAGGGCTTTATAAATACATTTGACTGATTGATTGATTAATAAGATGACTGTTTATCGATGAAATAGGTAAAGACCTTAAAGAGTTTAATTTGGGAGATGGTAACTCTAAACAACTTATTCCGTGGTGCCCCAAATCCTGAGTTAATTGTTACATGATTAATTTAAATTGAGTAATAATTAAACATAGTTAGTGAATTCAATAAATAACATACATCAGATTAATGAAAGTAAAGTCACAACACCAGAGAGCGAGAGACCAGAAAAAGAGACCAGAGAAAAAGAGACCAAAGAGAGGGAGAGACGAGAGAAAGAGAGACCAGAGAGAGAAAGAGATCAGAGAGAGAGCGAGATCAGAGAGAGAAAGAGAGATCAGAGAGAGAAAGAGATCAGAGAGAGAAAGCGAGATCAGAGAGAGAGAGAGAGCCAGAGGAGAGAGAGACAGACCAGAGAGAGAGAGAGAGACCAGAGAGAGAGAGACAGACCAGAGAGAGAGAGACAGACCAGAGAGAGAGAGAGACCAGAGAGAGAGACAGACCAGAGAGAGAGAGACCAGAGAGAGAGAGACAGACCAGAGAGAGAGAGAGACCAGAGAGAGAGACGACCGAGAGGGGCCAGAGAGAGAGAGGGCCAGAGAGAGAGAGAGACCGAGAGAGAGGGGCCAGAGAGAGAGAGAGAGAGAGCCAGAGAGAGAGAGAGAGAGACCAGAGAGAGAGAGACCAGAGAGAGAGAGACAGCCCAGAGAGAGAGAGAGACCAGAGAGAGAGACAGAGACAGACCAGAGAGAGAGAGAGAGACCAGAGAGAGAGAGAGAGAGAGAGACCAGAGAGAGAGACCAGAGAGAGAGAGAGAGACCAGAGAGAGAGAGACCAGAGAGAGAGAGACCAGAGAGAGAGAGAGCGAGCGAAAGAACAGAGCACTGCTGAGGTGTGCGAGGATTATTGCATCCTGCCATACTCACCCTCTAATTGCATACCATTTATGGTGGGAGAATAGGTGTGGTAGGGGGAACACACACACACAGACATACACACACACACCACAGGGACTCATGTACACAGCAGGGTGGCGGAATGCTTTTAGGAGCTGCTGTAGTGGGTTCTCAGTTCCTGGAAGAGTATTGGTATCCATTTGATCAAATTCCACTCCACTTCCAAATAACCCATTTCCCATGGATTAGCTTAGAGCAACAGCGCCCACACACCACCCTGATGTGTGTGTGTGTGTGAGAGAGAGAGAATTTGAGAGCCCTCTCAGATTGATTGCTGTCATCAGTGTTGTGTTATTGAGTTAGCGGAGTTAGCGATAAGTCCGCTACGGCAGCTCATCTTTCCTGCCCGTAGATTACACCACAGAGGGAGAGCTGCACTCACAAAACATTTGTGTATGTAGAACACACACACACCACACACACACACACACACACACACACACACACACACACACACACACACACACACACACACACACACACACACACACACACACCACACACACACACACACCTCTATGTATAACAGCAGTAATGACCCCTGATAACCTGGAAAGGGCTGTCGGGCAAAAATAACTTGTTAAAGTAAAGTGTGTGTGGTTGAGTTAGAGACAGACGGACATGGAGACAGAGACAGGGAGACAGACATGGAGACAGAGACAGGGAGACAGACATGGAGACAGAGACTGGCAGACAGACATGGAGACAGAGACAGGGAGACATGGCGACAAAGACAGGGAGACAGACATGGAGACAGAGACAGGGAGACATGGAGACAAAGACAGGGAGACATGGAGACAAAGACAGGGAGAAAGACAGGGAGACAGAGACTGGCAGACAGACATGGAGACAGGGACAGGGAGACATGGAGACAAAGACAGGGAGAAAGACATGGAGACAGAGACAGGGAGACATGGAGACAAAGACAGGGAGACATGGAGACAAAGACAGGGAGAAAGACATGGAGACAGAGACTGGCAGACAGACATGGAGACAGGGACAGGGAGACATGGAGACAAAGACAGGGAGAAAGACATGGAGACAGAGACTGGCAGACAGACATGGAGACAGAGACAGGGAGACATGGAGACAAAGACAGAGAGACAGACATGGAGACAGAGACTGGCAGACAGACAGCTGGAGACAGAGACAGGGAGACATGGAGACAAAGACAGGGAGAAAGACATGGAGACAGAGACTGGCAGACAGACATGGAGCGGGACAGGGAGACATGGAGACAAAGACAGGGAGAAAGACATGGAGACAGAGACTGGCAGACAGACATGGAGACAGAGACAGGGAGACATGGAGACAAAGACAGGGAGACAGACATGGAGACAGAGACTGGCAGACAGACATGGAGACAGAGACAGGGAGACATGGAGACAAAGACAGGGAGAAAGACATGGAGACAGACACAGGGAGACAAAGACAGGGAGACAGACATGGAGACAGAGACTGGCAGACAGACATGGAGACAGAGACTGGCAGACAGGGAGACAGCAAGAGAGAGAGGTGTGTACACTGTGAAAGCTTGCCAATCTCTTCTAATTGGTCCATTATCATGTTGTACCAATGTGTTCACCTGGTGTTTTAATCTGGTGAAAGCTGCAGCCTCAAGGCCATTTCAACACTAAGTACCCTAGGCCTACCTCTATGTTTCTGTAGCAAACAGATCCTCACACCAAGGCTCTTAGAGCGTACAGCGCCAGCCTGTTCACAGCCAGCAATGCCAGAGAAGCACACATTCACACATACTTAAAAACCCACCATTTTCTTGTAGTTGTAGTTTTATAAATGGAACATGTAGACCTATCAATAAGGCATACTCTCTCAAAGAATAGGGGTGCTTGGAAGTTCACCACCAAATGGTTGGAAAGTAAAAATGTTTTGTAGAGAAACATTAACACCCTAAGCCACATTTACTGCCTGTAGGATTAATGGCAGCCGTTTGGTAATAAACATGTTCTGTGGTTCTGGAATGGTATTCATCCATTCTCTCTGAGTTAATGATCTCAGCTAGCACTGCTAATTCCACATAGGCCTAGTCCTACAGGGAACACCATTAGAGGTGCTAGAGAGATGGAATGAAGCTTCACGCACACACTTCACGCATTTACACATACATTAATAGGCTTATAGTTTTATTGCTGAAATGGCTCGTTAGGTAATCTCTTAACATTCAAACAGCTGATTTAGTTCTGGATGCTGAGATGACTTGTTATATGACTGTATACATTACACTTAGGGCTGTTTCTCACTCCTCCCTCTCATTTATGTATCCTTCTCCTCTGTTTCTCCTCTCATCTTCCTCACTGTCTGAAATCTAATACATTACACGTACACTCTTTGAAAAAAGGGTTCTTCGGCCATCCCAATAGGAGAACGTGGTTTGAGGAATAACTATTTTTGTTTCCAAGAAGAATCCTTTTGGGTTCCATTTAGAATCCTCTGTGGAAATGGTCCTACATTTCTCTCTCCTCGCTCTCCTTTATGTACCATTCTCCTCTCATCTTCCTCACTGCCTCCCCCATCCTCCTTCCTCTCCTCCACCACTCTCTCAGTAACCAGTCCATGACTCCCGGGGTTTCTCATTACTTTCAACTGATAAGGCAGGGAGATGGCTTTTTACACAGGTCTCTCTCCTTTCTCTCATTAACCCCCGGTTTGTCCCTTTCCCTCCCCTCCATAGCTGTCTCTGCCTCCATCCCCCCAGTAGGCCCAGTGACCTAGCCATGAGTAGATTTTTCCAGTGATAGGAGCTGACTGACTGTACCTGCCATCCCATCCCATGGCAGATTGGCTGGTGCCCAGACAGTAACCCCATTACATACACAGCCTACACTGTAACAGAAAACTGTCATGTATAGCGTAATTTTAGGTATTATCAACAGTAAAAAAAAATCTGAAATGTTTTACTGCAGCATAATGTAAATGATTGGGTGCATGGTATTGTTGTTTTGAGGCATGCCTTGTAAGAGGCTATATTTATTGCACCCGAGAGTGAGAATGCTGTACCAATTTAATTCCTATGTGGTTACAGTGCCTCATGTATAGGTTGGATTGGAGTGGCAGCAAGTCTTAAACCTTAAATGGTTGAGCATTTTTCTATGTCCTTTTGGTCTGTTTTGCCCTGTAGTCTCTGCCAGTTTGGAAGCCTTTGTTAAGGCCTCTAGAAGTGCAAGTGATACAAAACACCAAATGTTTATTAATATGCTGTAATGTGTAAATATCCATTAATTCCGATTATAGTAGCGTTGACTTTCTTTTTTTACAGTATAATAGAGTACATTTTACGTCATTACACAGTACTTGCTTTGATACCATATTTATATTACTGTAGGTGTACTGTAATATGAAATACAGAATTTTACTCACCACCGAGCTGTCTGTAAGATGCGTCCTAATTCATGGCAACCCCTTTACAGTGTAGCCTACAGTACATCAGAACATTACACACAGAGAACCCCAGCAACATCACACAGATACAGCCTAACATCACAGGCCAACATGAAGGCCGAAGATAACCTGCATAGACAGAGACAAGCAACTCCTTTCCTCTGACTTCCCATTCTGGACTTTCATATCTTTCTCTTGTCTCTTCCTCTCGCTCTTTTCCCTCGCATTTTCCCATCAGAATTTCCTGGATCATCAGAGACAGCTATGATTGTCTTATTAGAGACCGTTTCAGATTTTTCCACCTCCACCTGGCTGGGAAGTTGGGGAGTGTCTTGGGTTTTCAAAGAGATTTCAAGGCTAACAAGAGCAGAGCATTTGGTTTTATCTTCTCTGGCACTTGTAGGCCTCTTGCCCTGCTTCTGCAGGAATGATACAGAGTTTAATCAGCGTCTCTGACATGGGGATGATACAATGCACTGCAACACACACACACACACACACACACACACACACACACACACACACACACACACACACACACACACACACACACACACACACACACACACACACACACACACACAGTTCACTTTGATTCCTCAGAGAATCTGACAGTACAAAACCAGGACAGGGAGAACGAATGAACGAGACAGAGGGGGGGAGAGCGAGAGCAGAAGAAAGAGAGAGAGGGGGGAGAGCAGAAGAAGGAGAGAGGGTGGGAGCGAGAGCAGAAGAAAGGGAGAGGGGGGGAGCGAGAGCAGAAGGAGAGAGGGGGGAGAGCGAGAGCAGAAGAAAGGGAGAGAGGGGGGGAGCGAGAGCAGAAGAAGGAGAGAATATGAAAAAGAATGACGGAAGGATTATAGGCAAAGTGACAAAACAAGAGCAGCTTAAATCAACCCTTCCTTTCCTCCCCTTCCTCTACCTCGTTCTCCCCCATCCTGTCCTAGATTTAAACACAAACCGTTTGGGTTTCGCCCTAATTAGCAAGACGGTAATTTATCGACTTCACAGGGATTCAGAAGACGTAAGCAGGAAGGAGCTGTCAGCAGTTTTCTATACCCCCATTCTCTTCCCCACAATTGACTAGGTACTCAGTAACAGCTCTTTTCATCACCTTTCTATTATTATCCATTGTATATCAGACATGGGATGTTACCACTGGTGTTGTTGTCATCCATCCGTTTGATGAGGTTTGATTAGAACAACATCATAAAACTCATCAACCACTTGTAAAACAAGGAGACGGAAAACAAAGATGGATCCTTGTTTCATGCTTATTGCTCCGCACAATGCAGCTGAGCTTGATGAGGGAGTGTAGCACTCCCAAATCAATTTATTGGAAATGATAACAAGTGATAGCAATGAACCCATTGAAATGGGAACGGAGATTAAGAGATATCTCCACACACATACAAAGACACAGTAAAATGGTCAATATAACCATTTTAATGGTTAAAACGGCCTCCAGGGAGCAGGAGCTCAACAGACAATCTCTCTCTGTCTTTCTCTGCATCTCCCTATGAAGAGCATAACAGTGCCATTTCAAAACATAGTAGAACCTAAACCTTCACCAATGACAACTGGAGTGTGGACTGCAGGTTCACTGTTGTCATGACGTTGCCCTCTGGGTTTTCTATGCACCATCCCCCGACCTCTATACTTCTGACACAAGGCTGTGTGAAGGCGGTCGTAAAATTCCAAAGGAGAATGTCCTGCCTCATGGCCCCAGTATAAAGAGACAGAGTGTTTTCATGGAGAGAACAAAGGATTCTTCCACCTCACAGAATTGGAGAACCGAACGACATTTATGTTCTGGAGAAGGTATAAAAGATCGGTGAAGAATCCAACTACGAACTGGTCCGCTTGGTACAATTTTGTGAGGCTCATTAGAGACAATATGGCCATATTACCATACTAAGGTTTATATACTAGCCTCAGCGATGAGACTTACATCTAATGGTTGTATAAAATGATTTAATAAGATTAAAGCTATTTGGAATATGTTGAGATGCTATGTACTGATGTTAATGTGAGAGAATTGTATTTCTGTACAAAGCTTTACTCAGTCATCGGCACGCCCCCAGGGACACAGACAGGACAAGGCGTCATGTGACAGCTTTTCTATGTTCAGCATAAAACCCCCACTCAGAATTTCTTTCTTCAGACCAGCTTACCTCAGAAGAGAGAGCCAAGGTTTGACCATGAATTCCTCTACTGAACTATGACCATACCACGTGGTTACATTTTTAGACTATCGATACAGACAGAATAATAACAAGTCTTTGATATTAATTACGAGCCTGCAGCTAGAAATTCGGTGTCATTGAACGTGAAGACCGACGAAACATCCATTCTATAACGACATTAATGAATGTCGCTTTGAAAGATCCATTCTAACCGAGAAAGAGAGAGAGAGAGAGAGAGAGAGAGAGAGAGAGAGAGAGAGAGAGAGAGAGAGAGAGGACGAAACTCTCCAACAAGGATCCCGACGACACACTGAGCGTAAATATATATAGATTGCAATTGTTCCCAAATGAGTGAGCGTTCATGTGCAAAGGATTAGCATATCAATTGTTAATATTTATCAACTCTGTTGTGCCTTCTCCACTGCCCCCAACCCCCTTGTTTGTTTAACAAGCCGCTATGCCGGTTTAGCCCACTAGGGCACATTACTCTACCATTTCTTTGTAACGATAACTACTGTTTGTATGCTTTCTGTTAATTACTTAGTTTAGTAAATAAATGATTTTAAGACAATTGATGTATGGATGACTTAGTGAAGACTGGGTTCGTGCAGATAACAACAATTTACGACATTTGGAATGAGACTGACGAGGTAAAGAATACACCATTTAAACCAGAAGATAATCGGTCAGATACTATAATATAATATAATATATAATGTTATAATATAGGAACGTTATATTAGGAAAATTATAACTTTGTAATCTGAATATTTTCCTTGGTGCCCCGATCTCCTAGTTAATTACAGTTAAACGATGAATCAGTTTAATCGCGTAATAATAATTACAGGGAGTTATTTGATAAACATGTCTTCAGTTTAATGGTGCCCCAAAGACACGACATTTTGGAGCCCCCGTGCGAGGAATCTAAGATAGAATTGGACTTTGCTGTTGAATTCTATATATCAATTGTGCAAACAGAATTGTACAAACAGGCTGCTATCTAAACAAAGTGATTGTGTGTATTTCCATTGGGAGAAGCTATTTAGAGTGGCTCCGGCGTATGTCGATAGCAGTGAGGGATACATTCCAGATTTAGTCCGTTAGGCCAAACGGTACTCTTTCTGTCGGTCAAGACTAACTTCTAGAGTAAGGTTAGAAATGATCAGATATCTGTTCGGTGACCGAGCCGAACTAGAATTATTAGTCTACCGAGACCGTATGCGTATCTGTATTTATGTACCATGTCGCTCCGGTCAACATAAACGCTAGCAAAGTATGCCGAATGGGGTTAATGTGAGACATCACTAGAAAACCCACCCTTTCCATTGTGAGAGGACCCTATTTTGGTGCTTGGAAGTGATACTCCTGAACAAAGTTAGGAAGAGCTTAGCATTACTGCAAGCTAACAGAGAGGGAACATTTTCCTCTCCCCGTGCCACGTTTAAAATTCCTCCACTAGCGCGACGGAAGTCACGACTTTTGTACTTCCGTTTAATTTCAGCATTCTGCACCCTGGTGGTGAAGAATTGCCAGTACATCTCTTGGGTAAATCCAAACGTGGATCACGGTAAGATATCCAGCCAATCGCAATATCGACGTCCCATTCAATTTAACTAACAAGTGAAATTGCCAGATTTACCTTTTCAAGTGGATCTTTTAAATAATATCCAAATTGATTGGGCGTCTACAATGAGACATGATGAACTTTTTCCAAACTTAACTTAGATGAAGCAAAGCTCTCAGGTTAATTGAAAGTTAATTCCCAGATAGCATATACAGGTTTGATTTATCATAAATAGATTAATCAGTCAAATCTGCTTTAGCAAAGCACATTCAGTAAAACCCATTACTGACGGGAGTGAATCCCATGTGGCCTCGGCCTTAGGGGAAAGTATAGTGGTGAATGTACCCTAAACATTTAAACTACATTACTTTTATGATAACCCAGCAATCTCAATTGATTGGGTATCATTGTCTCATTCAATTTATTTATTTTAATTGTCGAAAATACCTTTCTAGGTTCTTCCAATTAAATGAGACAACTTAAACTTTGCATATTAACCTGGATGAAGAAACCTCTCAGGTAATTCAAGTTTAATACCCAGATAGCCTACCCAGGTAGGACTAATCACTGGCATTGATTAATTCCATTTGCTTTTGCAAATTCATTCACGTCCAACTTCCACAGTACTGTACAGTACTGATGGTTCATTAACGTCTATAAATAGATTAAAATCGTCTTTGCAGCTCCCAACATTCCAAAACCACATTTTGGAAAATTAGGAAAAACATTTTTCCTTTCAAATGTTCTAATAATGTGCAAGTTATCAGAGGGGGTGGTCCCCACTCGCCCGCTAATTAGTGAACCTCCACCCATAAAAGGATTGATCTCTGACCTCAGCAGCGATACCAACCCTAATTATGCCATTAGTGAAAAAGCAGACAACGCTTTCCAAAATCAACCATCGGGCGCAGGCCTCGTAAAGGTTCTCTCCAGTCTAGCCCTGATGTCTTGCCATCCGAGATTGGCATCTGTCCAATACCGCAGTGCACAGTTGAAGCACGAGCAGGTAACGGCAGACATAAAGGGACAGGTGGAGAGATCCGGGAAACCAATGACAAATGCAGAAAAGGGAAAAAATCTTCTAGCTATGGAGCTGCGTTTGAAAACTGAACAATTAAATGTAATTGCAAAAACGTATGACGATGAACAAGCACAAGCTCTTCAACAAAATCGTTTTCTACAGGAACAAAATCATATGCTACAGGAACAACTCAATTTAGCCAAAACTAAATACGATGATGTCCACGCCAAACTAGATAAATCTGAAGAGTTATCTACAAACAGGAGCACTCAACTTGACAACATGCATGCTGTTTTGTTGAATGTTACTCAAAATAACACGGTTCTCCTCAAAGCGCTGCAGACCAAAGACGATCAGTTAATGAACACAATGACAAAGTTGGATGACAAATCAGCAGAACTTATTGAAGTCGCTGACCAAATGAATGATGAGAGAACTCAGGTGATGAGGATGGAAATATTGATTTCTCAGCAAGCAGAGGAAATCTCATCACTGAATCTCTCGCTCCGTACTCAAGACCTCTATCTGCAAACCATGACAGATAAGTTTGAGACCGAAAGGAGCAGGTGTGACACTCACGTGTCCACAATCGGTACTCTAAGTGCTCAAGTGGACTCTGCAATGCAGCAGAATACCACCCTTAGGTACCATCTGGAGGAAATCCAGAATGGTCACGCTCTACAGCGCAACTACCCATCCAAGCAACCGGAGCCCTGTACTCACAGGAGTGAAGACAACAGGTTTCAGACCTTGCCTCCCTCATGTGTCCCTCAGTCTTCTCCTCTTGACCCTTCGGCACTGAGTAATATGGCGCCTCTTGGCCAACAACAACAAGGCTTGGCTTCTCCTCTTGCCTTTCGGTCCCAATCTCTCCACAGGATGAAGTCAACCCTCTCCGCCCGCTTGGCGCGGAATACCTTGACAAACTCGTCAAGAATTTCCCCACCTTTGACCCCGTTCCAGGTCAGCCAAACGATACTAAGATGTTCCTAGCTGACATAGAGGACGCGTTGGATGGCTACCCGAACGCTACGGGTTCTGACAGGGTTTACCTGTTGAAGCGAACGTCGAATAGACACGTGACGAGGTTCATTCGTCTACAACAGCAACATGTGCTAAATGATTACGCTAAACTTGCCACAGCTTTGAAATTAGAATTCAGTGGTTCTGCGACTCGCAAACACGATAGCTCACTGGCTAACACCGTCAAACAAGCTCGGAACGAACACCCACAAGCTTACTATCATAGGCTTCGTTCTGCTTACTTTGGCCTACTCACTGAAACAGGAATGGAAGAGCTGTTACCATTCAAACAAATGTTTCTGTCGAACATGTATCCCACCTTCATTACCTACTTGGGCCCTGCCGCCCATGTTGGCTTGCCTATCTTACAACTCAGAGAGCTTGCAAGCACAGCTTTTGAGGCATCAAAAGTTCACAACGCTAAGAGCCCTGACCACTCGGTTTTGAAGTTTGACCAGGAGCACTCACTCCAGTTAGAGGGTGCATTATCAGGTATTGGAGCGTCGAGAGATGACGCACAACAACAGTTTCTACCACGAAACCATGATTCCAATAACCTCCGTGGTCGAAATAACTGTAAAGACTACCGCTACAATCGACCTGTTCGCTACGTTCCTGCACCCAACCCACAAAAAGTGTCAGAGCACAAGGGTAACGAAGGGTTGAAGGACGATCAAAACGTAGACCAATGTTCTCCAGAAGTCCCACTACGGGAAGAACTTAAGCGAGAACAATTTGAGAAAAGGGTAAAAGATAAGTCACAAGGACTAGACGGGGAATTACCGGACACCAGGTCCGCAGAAATTAACACCCCTAGCAAGGACGTTAACCTCTTACATCTAGACGTTCCGCTAGCGGAACACCTGCTCCAATATCCAATGATAGGCGTGGCGCGAATTACAAATTCCTCAAAAAAACTAAAACTTCAATTTTTCAAACATATGACTATTTCACAGCATTTTAAAGACAAGACTCTCCTTTATCTAACCACACTGTCCGATTTCAAAAAGGCTTTACAGCGAAAGCAAAACATTAGATTATGTCAGCAGAGTACCCAGCCAGAAATAATCAGACACCCATTTTTCAAGCTAGCATATAATGTCACAAAAACCCAGAAGACAGCTAAATGCAGCACTAACCTTTGATGATCTTGATCAGATGACACACCTAGGACATTATGTTATACAATACATGCATGTTTTGTTCAATCAAGTTCATATTTATATCAAAAAACAGCTTTTTACATTAGCATGTGACGTTCAGAACTAGCATACCCCCCGCAAACTTCCGGGGAATTTACTAACAATTTACTAAATTACTCACGATAAACGTTCACAAAAAGCATAACAATTATTTTAAGAATTTTAGATACAGAACTCCTCTATGCACTCGATATGTCCGATTTTAAAATAGCTTTTTGGTGAAAGCACATTTTGCAATATTCTAAGTACATAGCCCAGCCATCACGGGCTAGCTATTTAGACACCCGGCAAGTTTAGCCTTCACCAAAATCAGATTTACTATTACAAAAGTTTGATTACCTTTTGTTGTCTTCGTCAGAATGCACTCCCAGGACTGCTACTTCAATAACAAATGTTGGTTTGGTCCAAAATAATCCATCGTTATATCCGAATAGTGGCGTTTTGTTCGTGCGTTCCAGAAACTATCCGAAATGGTAAATCAGGGTCGTGCGCATGGCGCAATTCGTGACAAAAAAATTCTAAATATTCCATTACCGTACTTCGAAGCATGTCAACCGCTGTTTAAAATCAATTTTTATGCAATTTATCTCGTAAAAAAGCGATAATATTCCGACCGGGAATCTCTTTTTCGGTAAACAGAAGAAAAAACACAAAGACGGGGGCGGCCAGTGCACGCGCCTAAGCCCACAGTCCCTTGATCGGCCACTTGAGAAAGGCGATAATGTGTTTCAGCCTGGGGCTGGAATGATGACATTCAGGTTTTTCCCGGGCTCTGAGAGCCTATTGGAGCCGTGGGAAGTGTCACGTTACCGCAGAGATCCTTTGTAATGGAATGAGATGTCAAAGAAAGACAATAAATGGTCAGACAGGCCACTTCCTGTAAAGGAATCTCTCAGGTTTTGACCTGCCATTTGAGTTCTGTTATTCTCACAGACACCATTCAAACAGTTTTAGAAACTTTGGAGTGTTTTCTATCCAAAGCTAATAATTATATGCATATTCTAGTTTCTGGGCAGGAGTAATAATCAGATTAAATCGGGTACGTTTTTTATCCAGCCGTGAAAATACTGCCCCCTAGCCATAACAGGTTAAAGTTAAAATTTCTCCCGCTCTCATTCAAGACCCTATCCAGGGCCCGCTTGATCAAGAAACAAGCCCCCGGGCTTTGTCTATAGACTCTGATACAAAGGTTGCGAAGAAAAAGGTCAAAAGCTTCGTTAAAGCCAAGCCCACTCAAAATTGGAAAAGTCAATCTGCTTCCACCTTGAACAGAAATGGCACATCACGTCGTTGCGAACGACCACTCCACTTTGTGGGGAATATGTCCACTAACCACGAATCTAAACGGCCATACCTGGAAACAGTCCTGGAGGACTGCTTAACTTCTTACATCTAGATGTTCCGCTAGCGGAACACCGCTCCAATATCCAATGATAGGGCGTGGCGCGAAATACAAACTCCTCGAAAATCCGAAAACTTCAATTTTTCAAACATATGACTATTTTACACCATTTTAAAGACAAGACTCTCCTTTATCTAACCACACTGTCCGATTTCAAAAAGGCTTTACAACGAAAGCAAAACATTAGATTATGTCAGGAGAGTACCCAGCCAGAAATAATCAGACACCCATTTTTCAAGCTAGCATATGTCACAAAAACCAAAACCACAGCTAAATGCAGCACTAACCTTTGATGATCTTCATCAGATGACACTCCTAGGACATTATGTTATACAATACATGCATGTTTTGTTCAATCAAGTTCATATTTATATCAAAGACCAGCTTTTTACATTAGCATGTGACGTTCAGAACTAGCATTCCCACCGAACACTTCCGGTGAATTTACTAAATTACTCACGATAAACGTTCACAAAAAACATAACAATTATTTTAAGAATTATAGATACAGAACTCCTTTATGCAATCGCGGTGTCCGATTTTAAAATAGCTTTTCGGTGAAAGCACATTTTGCAATATTCTGAGTAGATAGCCCGGCCATCACAGGCTAGCTATTTTGACACCCACCAAGTTTGGTACTCACCAAACTCAGATTTACTATAAGAAAAATTGGATTACCTTTGATGTTCTTCGTCAGAATGCACTCCCAGGACTTCTACTTCAACAACAAATGTTGGTTTGGTTCCAAATAATCCATAGTTATATCCAAATAGCGGCATTTTGTTCGTGCGTTCAAGACACTATCCGAAGGGTAACGAAGGGTGACGCGCCCGCGCATATCGTGACAAAAAATTTCAAAATATTCCATTACCATACTTCGAAGCATGTCAAACGCTGTTTAAAATCAATTTTTATGCGATTTTTCTCGTAAAATAGCGATAATATTCTGACCGGGAGTCGTTGTTTTCGTTCAAAGACTGAAAATGTAAAATGGACTCTTCACGTGCATGCGCACGCCCGTCTCATTGTTCTCAGATCGACCACTATCCAAATGTGCTACTGTTTTTCAGCCATGGAGAGAGAGAGAGAGAGAGAGAGAGAGAGAGAGAGAGAGAGAGAGAGAGAGAGAGAGAGAGAGAGAGAGAGAGAGAGGACAAAACTCTCCAACAAGGATCCCGACGACACACTGAGCGTGAATATATATATAGATTGCAATTGTTCCCAAATGAGTGAGCGTTCATGTGCAAAGGATTAGCATATCAATTCTTCATATTTATCAACTCGGTTGTGCCTTCTCCACTGCCCCCAACCCCCTTGTTTGTTTAACAAGCCGCTATGCCGGTCTAGCCCACTAGGGCACATTACTCTACCATTTCTTTGTAACGATAACTACTGTTTGTATGCTTTCTGTTAATTACTTAGTTTAGTAAATAAATGATTTTAAGACAATTGATGTATGGATGACTTAGTGAAGACTGGGTTCGTGCAGATAACAACAATTTACGACATTTGCAATGAGACTGACGAGGTAAAGAATACACCATTTAAACCAGAAGATAATCGGTCAGATACTATAATATAATATAATATATAATGTTATAATATAGGAGCGTTATATTAGGAAAATTATAACTTTGTAATCTGAATATTTTCCTTGGTGCCCCGATCTCCTAGTTAATTACAGTTAAACGATTAATCAGTTTAATCGCGTAATAATAATTACAGGGAGTTATTTGATAAACATGTCTTCAGTTTAATGGTGCCCCAAAGACACGACACTGTCCTCTGTCAGCGTGGACTCTGCGGGTTCACTGTCCTGTCAGCGTGGACTCTGCAGGTTCACTGTCCTCTAGCAGCGTGGACACTGCAACTTCATTAATGGCGCCGGAGGGGATGTCTTTTTTCTTTAATAAGTCCGACTCTAAGGATATACTGCTTCCTGGAGACCAGGCCCAAATCCTCGTCATTAGCGTGAAGAAAAGACGGAAATATAGGGGGCGGAGGTCTGGGTGCCTTGTGAGAATTTGTTGGCGAGTGAGTAAACCACCACTACCCTCGGTATTATTGGCCAACATGCAATCATTGGAAAACAAACTGGACAATCTACGATTAAAACTATCCTACCAACGGGACATTAAAAACAGTAATATATTATGTTTCACCTAGATTTGGCTGAATGACGGCACGGATAATATAGAGCTGGCTGGCTTCTCCGTGCATTGGCAGGACAGAGCATCTACGTCTGGTAAGACGAGGGGCAGGGGTGTGTGTCTATTTGTCAATAACTGCTGGTGCGCGGTGTCTAATATTAAAGAAGTCTCAAGGTATTGCTCATCTGAGGTAGAATACCTCATGATAAAAAGTAGACCTCAGTATCTACCAAGAGAGTTCACATCTATATTATTCGTAGCAGTCTATTTACCACCACAAACCGATGCTGGCACTAAGACCGCACTCAACGAGCTGTATAAGGCCATAAGCAAACAAGAAAATACTCATCCAGAAGTGGCGCTCCTAGTGGCCAGGGACTTTAATGCAGACATCTGTTTTACCTAATTTCTACCCGCATGTCACATGTGCAACCAGAGGGAAAAAACTGTAGACCACCTTTACTCCACACACAGAGACGCATAAAAAGCTATCCCTCGTCCTCCATTTGGCAAATCTGACCACAATTCTATCCTCCCAATTCCTGCTTACAAGAAAAAACTAAAGCAGGAAGTACCAGTGACTCACTCAACACGGAAGTGGTCAGATAACGCGGACGCCACGCCACAGGACGTTTTTTTAATAGCACAGACTGAAATATATTCCGGGATTCATCCAATGGCATTGAGGAGTATACCACATCAGTCACCGTCTTCATCAATAAGTGCATCGACGACGTCGTCCCCACAGTGACCATACATACATTTCCCAACCAGAAGCCATAGATTACAGGCAACATCGGCACTGAGCTAAAGGCTAGAGTTGCCACTTTCAAGGAGCGGGACACTAATCCGGACACTTATAAGAAATCCCGCTATGACAAACAATCAAACAGACAAAGCGTCAATTCCGGACTAAGATTGAATCCTACTACACCGGCTCTGACACTCGTCGGCTGTGGCAGAGCTTGAAAACTATTACGGACTACAAAGGGGAACCCAGCCATGAGCTGCCCTGTGACGTGAGCCTACCGATGAGCTAAATGCCTTTTATGCTCGCTTTGAGACAAGCAACACTGAAGCATGATTGAGAGCACCAGCTGTTCCGAACGACTTTGTGATCATGCTCTCCGTAGCGGATGTGAGCAAAACCTTTAAACAGGTCAATATTCACAAAGAAGTGGGGCCAGACAGATTACCAGGACATGTACTCAAAGCATGCGCGAACCAACTGGCAAGTGTCTTCACTGACATTTCTAACCTCTCCCTGGCCGAGTCTGTCATACCAACATGTTTCAAACAGACCACGATAGCCCCTGTGCCAAAGAAAGCAAAGGTAACCTGCCAAAATGATTACCGCCCCGTAGCACTCACATTGGTAGCCATGAAGTGCTTTGAAAGGCTGGTCATGGCTCACATCAACACCATCATGCCAGAAACCCTAGACCCACCAATTCGCATACCGCCCCAACAGAACCACAGTTGACGCAATCTCAATCGCACTCCACACAGCCCTTTTCCACCTGGACAAAAGGAACACCTATGTGAGAATGCTGTTCATTGACTACAGCTCAACGTTCAACACTGTAGTGGCCACAAAGCTCATCACTAAGCTAAGGACCCTGGGACTAAACACCTCCCTATGCAACTGGATACTGGACTTCCTGACGGGCCGCCCCCAGGTGGTAAGGGTAGGTAACAACGCATCTGCCACGCTGATTCTCAACACTGGGGCCCCTCAGGGTGCGTGCTTAGTCCCCTACTGTACTCCCTGTTCACCCACGACTGCGTGGCCAAGCACAACTCAAACACCATCATTACGTTTGCTGACAACACAACAGTGGTAGGCCTGATCACCGACAACGATGATACAGCGTATAGGGAGGAGGCCAGAGACCTGGCAGTGTGGTGCCAGGACAACAACCTCTCAATGCGAGCAAGACAAAGGAGCTGATCATGGACGATAGGAAAAGGAGGGCCGAACAGGCCCCCATTAACATCGACAGGACTGAAGTGGAGCAGGTCGAGAGTTTCAAGTTCCTTGGTGTCCACATCGCCAACAAACGATCATGGTCCAAACACACCAAGACCGTTATGAAGAGGGTACGACAAAGTCTATTCCCCATCAGGAGACTGAAAAGATTTGTCATGGGTCCCCAGATCCTCAAAAAGTTCTACAGCTGCACCATTGAGAGCATCCTGACCAGATGCATCACCGCCTGGTAGGGCAACTGCTTGGCATCTGACAGTAAGGTGCTACAGAGGGCGGTGCGTACGGTCCAGTACATCACTGGGAACAATCTTCCTGACATCCAGGACCTATATACTAGGCATAGGAAGGCCCAAAAAATTGTCAAAAGACTCCAGTCACCCAAGTCATAGACTGTTCTCTCTGATACTGCATGGCAAGCGGTACAGTTGCGCCACTGTTTATTATCTATGCATAGTCACTTTACAAATTACTTAACCTGTACCCCCGCACATTGACTCGGTACCAGTACCCTCTGTATATAGCCTCGTTATTGTTATGTACATTTCTTGAGTAACTTTTTGATTGATTCGATTTTTTTAACATTTGTTTATTTAGGAAATATTTGATTAACTATTTCTTGAGTATATGGCTCTGTTAAACCAGAGATCTAACAGAGAAGAACATAAATAAGACTCGACTCCTCATAAAAAATTCAAGCACTGCTCTTCACCGCATGAATACACTGGAAGTATTTACTCATCAGGTGAGAGCTGATGACACACACCATTTGGTTCTGATATTAAAACATTAATTCTAGCCTGCTGTTGTGGGCTCTGTAGGTTTCTGAGTCATTATGGGTGGAAAGTCACCTTCCACCAGACCCCCTGGGGTTATCAACACACACTGATAGATGGTCCTCTCAGTCACATCCAGGGCCAGACAGAATCTCCCCCCAAAATCCTACAGCAGTGGGGAAGCTCTGTCTAACACACACTGGTAGTGAGTCACATACCAGACCACTTCGGAAGACAAACACATGTGCGTGTTTGTTGTACAGATACGGATCACTGCAAGGAGAGGGTTTGTGAAAGGTTAATACCAGAGAGAGATGAGAGATGGAACAAGAGAAAAAGTAAGATAAAGGGGGCTAGAAGTGAAGGTGTGTGTGTGCTAGAGGTGTGAACTTTTAAACATGAAAAAACTAATTGGGATCTCAGTAGGTTGGTGGTTGAAGATATCCCTCTAGTGGTGTGGGGGCTGTGCTTGGCAAAGTGGGTGGGGTTATATCCTGCCTGTTTGGCCCTGTCCAGGGATATAGTCGGACAGGGCCACAGTGTCTCCTGACGCCTCCTGTCTCAGACTCCAGTATTTATGCTGCAATAGTTTATGTGTCGAGGGGCTAGGGTCAGTCTGTTATATCTGGAGTTTTTCTCCTGTCTTATCCGGTGTCTCTCGACCTCGACCTGAACCCTAGGACCATGGCTCAGGGCTACCTGGCCTGATGACTCCTTGCTTTCCCTAGTCCACCTGGTCATGCTGCTGCTCCAGTTTCAAAGGTTCTGCCTGCGGCTATAGAACCCTGACCTGTTCACTGGACGTGCTACCTTGTCCCGGACCTGATGTTTTGGACACTCTCTCTACCGCACCTGCTGTCTCTTACTCAACTGGCAGATGTATTAAATAGTACCCACAAAACACCAGTCTCAACGTCAACAGTGAAGAGTCGACTCCGGGATGCTGGCCTTCTTGGCAGAGTTGCAAAGAAAAAGCCATATCTCAGACTGGCCAATGAAAATAAAAGATTAACCTGTTGGGGGTAGGGGGCAGTATTGACATGGCCGGATAAAAAACGTACCCGATTTAATCTGGTTACTACTCCTGCCCAGTAACTAGAATATGCATATAATTATTGGCTTTGTATAGAAAACACCCTAAAGTTTCTAAAACTGTTTGAATGGTGTCTGTGAGTATAACAGAACTCATATGGCAGGCAAAAACCTGAGAGGATTCTATATGGGAAGTGGCCTGTCTGACAAGTTGTTGTTCATCTTGGCTCTTTTTATTGAAGACTGAGGATCTTTGCTATAACGTGACACTTCCTACGGCTCCCATAGGCTCTCAGAGCCCGGGAAAAAGCTGAACGATATCGAGGCAGCCTCTGGCTGAAACACATTATCGCTTTTGGCAAGTGGCCGATCAGAGGACAATGGGCTTAGGCGCGTGCCCGAGTCGACCCCATGCTTTAATTTCTTTCGTCTGTTTACCTAAATGCAGATTCCCGGTCGGAATATTATCGCTTTTTTACGAGAAAAATGGCATAAAATGGATTTTAAACAGCGGTTGACATGCTTCGAAGTACGGTAATGGAATATTTAGAAATTTTTTTCACGAAATGCGCCATGCTCGTCACCCTTCTTTACCCTTTCGGATAGTGTCTTGAACGCACGAACAAAACGCCGCTATTTGGATATAACGATGGATTATTTGGGACCAAACCAACATTTGTTATTGAAGTAGAAGTCCTGGGAGTGCATTCTGACGAAGAACACCAAAGGTAATAACATTTTTCTTATAGTAAATCTGACTTTGGTGAGTGCTAAACTTGCTGGGTGTCTAAATAGCTAGCTCTGTGATGCCGGGCTATCTACTTAGAATATTGCAAAATGTGCTTTCACCGAAAAGCTATTTTAAAATCGGACATATCGAGTGCATAGAGGAGTTCTGTATCTATAATTCTTAAAATAATTGTTATGCTTTTTGTGAACGTTTATCGTGAGTAATTTAGTAAATTCACCGGAAGTTTGCGGGGGGTAAACCGATAGATAGGCCTAGTGCACGGTTCTGACTGGTGCCTGACCTCTCTCTCTCCGTCCCTCGCTAGCTCGCTGTGATAGATGCAAGTGTTTGTGTTCTCGGAAGTACAGCAACTAATCAGTCTCCTCTGTTCCAAAAATACTGAATCTTAGGAGTCGATGAGTCAATTCCTAGCAGAATCTAGAGTCGACGTGCAAGGACTCAAGGAATCAATTATTTTGGAGTCGACTCTCCACCACTACATCATCGTCGTTAAGAGTTGGAAAAATGGCAAAGAAATGCAAGAGACAGCAGCGAAGTTCTGTATGGCAATACTTTGAGGTGTTAAATGAAAAGTTGTTGAAAGGCAGACTTGCGAGGTGGAGTTGAGGTACAGTAATGGTAGAGCAGGTGCGATGCTGAACCATCTGAAAACAGATCTACCGTGAGACACAAACCGTTGGTGGCAGCAGCGCTGATGTATCGTAAATTTCACATTGACTTTTATAGGAAAACGGATAAAAGTTTAAACGTGAAGAAAAATATATATATTTGTCACATCCCTAGTGTGTGTGTGTGTGTGTGTGTGTCTGAGGCTGTGTCACTGTGACCTGACTGCTCCCTCCACTCTCTCTCTTCCATCAACCTGGCAGTGCCAAGGAAACGCAGTTCATTATCATCTATCAAAAAGACCCACACGCACATACTTGTAGACTACACACACACACAATTTAAACCTCAAGGTACAACCACCCCCTGATTTCCCCAGCTGAAGATCCCAGTCTCCTGGGCAGGGCCGTAGATACATATGAGGACACCAAGGTTCGGACATCTGTCATATTTTATATAAATATATGCATCAGTGGAGGCTGCTGAGGGGAGGACGGCTCATAATAATGGCTGGAATGGAGTCAATAGAATGGTACCAAACACATCAAACATGTGGTTCTCATGTGGTTGATACAAGTCCATTGACTCCATTCCAGCCATTATAATGAGCCGTCCTCCCCTCAGCAGCCTCCACTGATACAGTATATTTTTAGGAACTCAAGTCGGTGTCTCAACTTACTGTTGAGATTTAGAATAGTAGAATACACAAGGTGACATTTCAAAACGTGGTTGTGTGTCAGCAGTTTTCATCACTCACTGACAGTCACTCATTTAGCCCATGTCAGTTAAACAGTTTAGATTGGTCAATAAGTCTAGTTAGTCAATAAGTCTAGTTAGTCAATAAGTCTAGTTGGTCAATAAGTCTAGTTAGTCAATAAGTCTAGTTGGTCAATAGGTCTAGTTGGTCAATAAGTCTAGTTGGTCAATAAGTCTAGTTGGTCAATAAGTCTAGTTAGTCAATAAGTCTAGTTGGTCAATAAGTCTAGTTAGTCAATAAGTCTAGTTGGTCAATAAGTCTAGTTAGTCAATAGGTCTAGTTGGTCAATAGGTCTAGTTGGTCAATAAGTCTAGCTGGTCAATTAGTCTAGTTAGTCAATAAGTCTAGTTGGTCAATAAGTCTAGTTAGTCAATAAGTCTAGTTGGTCAATAAGTCTAGTTGGTCAATAGGTCTAGTTGGTCAATAAGTCTAGTTGGTCAATAAGTCTAGTTGGTCAATAGGTCTAGTTGGTCAATAAGTCTAGTTGGTCAATAAGTCTAGTTGGTCAATAAGTCTAGTTAGTCAATAAGTCTAGTTGGTCAATAAGTCTAGTTAGTCAATAAGTCTAGTTAGTCAATAAGTCTAGTTGGTCAATAAGTCTAGTTGGTCAATAGGTCTAGTTGGTCAATAAGTCTAGTTGGTCAATAAGTCTAGTTAGTCAATAAGTCTAGATGGTCAATAAGTCTAGTTAGTCAATAAGTCTAGTTGGTCAATAAGTCTAGTTAGTCAATAAGTCTAGTTGGTCAATAAGTCTAGTTAGTCAATAAGTCTAGATGGTCAATAGGTCTAGTTGGTCAATAGGTCTAGTTGGTCAATAAGTCTAGTTGGTCAATAAGTCTAGTTGGTCAATAAGTCTAGTTGGTCAATAAGTCTAGTTGGTCAATAGGTCTAGTTGGTCAATAAGTCTAGTTGGTCAATTAGTCTAGTTGGTCAATAAGTCTAGATGGTCAATAAGTCTAGTTGGTCAATAAGTCTAGTTGGTCAATAAGTCTAGATGGTCAAGCCAGCTATCTAAAATTGTAGTTATCATTGCCGAATTACCAACTGGGCAAGCAGGTAAGGGTGCTCTCGATTGGCTAGATGTTCTTTACCATTCGGTCATGAGATTTGCCACCAATGCTCCTTATAGGACACAACACTGCACTCCTCTGTAAACTGGTCATCTCTGTATACCCGTCGCAAGACCAACTGGTTAATGCTTATTTATAAAACCCTCTTAGGCCTCACTCCCCCCTATCTGAGATATCTACTGCAACTCTCATCCTCCACATACAACACCCGTTCTGCCAGTCACATTCTGTTAAAGGTCCCCAAAGCACACACATCCCTGGGTGGCTTGTCTTTTCAGTTCGCTGCTGCTAGCAACTGGAACAAGCTGCAACAAACACTCAAACTGTGCAGTTTTATTTCAATCTCTTCATTCAAAGACTCAATCATGGACACTCTACTGACAGTTGTGGCTGCTTTGTGTGGTGTATTGTTGTCTCCACCTTCTTGCCCTTTGTGCTGTTGTCTGTGCCCAATAATGTTGTACCATGTTTTGTGCTGCTACTATGTTGTGTTGCTACCATGTTGTTGTCATGTTGTGTTGCTACCATGCTGCTGCCATGTTGTGTTGCTACCATGTTGTTGTCATGTTGTGTTGCTACCATGCTGCTGCCATGTTGTGTTGCTACCATGTTGTTGTCATGTTGTGTTGCTACCATGTTGTTGTCATGTTGTGTTTTTACCATGCTGTGTTGTCATGTGTTGCTGCCTTGCTATGTTGTTGTCTTAGGTCTCTCTTTATGTAGTGTTGTCTCTCGTCGGGATGTGTGTTTTGTCCTAATTTTAAAAAATTGTATTTTTTATCCCAGCCCCCGTCCTGGCAGGATGCCTTTTGGTAGGCCGTCATTGTAAATAAGAATTTGTTCTTAACTGACTTGCCTAGTTAAATAAAGGTTCAATAAAAAATTAAAATGTATTATGTTAGTCACGCTCACTCAGATATCATATTAACATGGCATAAGTCATGGCAAAATGTGTAGAATTAGAGGAAATTAGCTTTTAAAACAACAAAAATGTCTCCTCACCCCAGGGGAAAATGTGTAAATTGCAGGAAATTTGCTTCCAGGCTGTATCACAACTGGCCGTGATTGGGAGTCCCATAAGGCGGTGCACAATTAGCCAGGCGTCATTAGGGTTAAGCCGTAATTGTAAATAAGAATTTGTTCTTAACTGACTTGCCTAGTTAAATAAAGGTTAAATTTAAAAAATGGTGCACTCTATTCACAAAAATGACCCACTAGTACACTGTTCCTGTTGCGCACAATCACAAAAACAATTCCTCGTACAATAACCTCATCAGCATGACTAACTGCGCTTCCAAAGAAGTCATCTAGGCAACTACAGCAACCAATGTGATAATGGCTGTGGTCATTTTAGCTTGTTTTTGCTGTTCTCCCAATAGCATTTTAGAGATGAAACTGTATGTAAATTAGCTTAAACTTTGTCTCTGTTTTTTAAATCTGATTTTACTGCTATTAACCTAGACAAACACACACACACACACACACACACACACACACACACACACACACACACACACACACACACACACACACACACACACACACACACACACACACACACACACACACACACACACACACACACACACAGAGGTCTGAAGGTAGGCTGTGTTTTATTACTGTCCCATTCGTTCCATCTGAAGATATTAAACCTAATGACAATTGTGATGCATTAATAATAAAGCCATGCCGAGGCACAGTGTGTATGTGTGGAGGTGTTTAGCTATTTGTATTTATCAAGGCAGCAGCTACTCTTCCTGGGGTCCGGCAAAATTAAGGCAGTTATACTATTTCAAAAACATTACAATACATTCATTACAGAATTCACAACACACTAAGTGTGTGCCCTCTGGCCCATACTCCACTACCACATATCTACAACGCAAAATCCATGTGTACGTGTGTATGTTATCATGTGTGTGTTGCTTCACAGTCCCCGCTGTTCCATAAGGTGCATTTTATCTGTTTTTTAAATCTGATTCTACTGCTCGCGTCAGTTACTTGATGTGGAATAGAGTTCCATGTAGTCGTGGCTCTATGTAGTACTGTGCGCCTCCCATAGCCTGTTCTGTACTTGGGGACTGTGAAGAGACCTCTGGTGGCATGTCTTGTGGGGTATACATGGTTGTCTGTGCTGTGAGCTAAACAGAGAGCTTGTGCGTTCAACATGTCAATACCTCTCACAAATACAAGTAGTGATGATGTCAATCTCTCTTCTACTTTGAGCCAGGAGAGATTGACATGCATATTATTAATGTTTGCTCTCTGTGTACATCAAGGGCCAGCCGTGCTGCTCTGTTCTGAGCCAATTGCAAGTCCCTCTTTGTGGCACCTGACCACACGACTGAACAGTAGTCCAAAACTAGAGCCTGTAGGACCTGTCTTGTTGATATTGTTGTTAATAAAGTAGAGCAGTGCTTTATTATGGACAGACTTCTCCCCATCTTAGCTACTGTTGTATCAATATGTTTTGACCATGACAGTTTACAATCCAAGGTTACTCCAAGCAGTTTAGTCATCTCAATTTGCTCAATTTCTGTAATGAATACTCAGGGAGAAAAAGGTGTAGATTCACACGCAGAGCGCAGCAGATGTTTATTAAGCCTTGCAGAAGGCAGGAATCATGGACACAGGTAGTCAATGGTGAAACACAGGTAGGCAATGGTGAAACACAGGTAGGCAATGGTGAAACACAGGTAGTCAATGGTGAAACACAGGTAGGCAATGGTGAAACACAGGTAGGCAATGGTGAAACACAGGTAGGCAATGGTGAAACACAGGTAGGCAAAGGTGAAACACAGGTAGGCAATGGTGAAACACAGGTAGGCAATGGTGAAACACAGGTAGGCAGTCAAAAACAAACAATACCTCACAACCATACAAACAGAAGGAACTGAACTAAATAGGGAGCTGATGAGACCAGGTGAGAAACAAACACAGGTGAAATCAATGAACAAAAATGAAAGACAGGGCTACGTTCCAGAACACAAAGAAACAGGGCTACGTTCCAGAACGCAAAGAAACAGGGCTATGTTCCAGAACACAAAGAAACAGGGCTACGTTCAAGAACACAAAGAAACAGGGCTACGTTCCAGAACGCAAAGAAACAGGGCTACGTTCAAGAACACAAAGAAACAGGGCTACGGTCCAGAACGCAAAGAAACAGGGCTACGTTCAAGAACACAAAGAAACAGGGCTACGGTCCAGAACGCAAAGAAACAGGGCTACGTTCAAGAACACAAAGAAACAGGGCTACGTTCAAGAACACAAAGAAACAGGGCTACGTTCAAGAACACAAAGAAACAGGGCTACGTTCAAGAACACAAAGAAACAGGGCTACGTTCAAGAACGCAAAGAAACAGGGCTACGTTCAAGAACGCAAAGAAACAGGGCTACGTTCAAGAACACAAAGAAACAGGGCTACGGTCCAGAACGCAAAGAAACAGGGCTACGTTCAAGAACACAAAGAAACAGGGCTACGTTCAAGAACACAAAGAAACAGGGCTACGTTCAAGAACACAAAGAAACAGGGCTACGGTCCAGAACGCAAAGAAACAGGGCTACGTTCAAGAACACAAAGAAACAGGGCTACGTTCAAGAACACAAAGAAACAGGGCTACGTTCAAGAACACAAAGAAACAGGGCTACGTTCAAGAACACAAAGAAACAGGGCTACGTTCAAGAACACAAAGAAACAGGGCTACGGTCCAGAACGCAAAGAAACAGGGCTACGTTCAAGAACACAAAGAAACAGGGCTACGTTCAAGAACACAAAGAAACAGGGCTACGTTCAAGAACACAAAGAAACAGGGCTACGTTCAAGAACACAAAGAAAAAGAACACAAGGTTGACTAACAAAAGAAAAGCAGAACCTTACAATTTCCACATTATTTATTACAAGATTTAGTTGAGGTTTAGGGTTCAGTGAACGATTTGTCCCAAATACAATGCCTTTATTAGTTTTTGAAATATTTAGGACTAACTTATTCCTTGCCACCTATTCTGAAGCTAACTGCAGCCCTTTGTTAAATGTTGCAGTCATTTCAGTTGCTGTAATAGCTGATGTGTATAGTGTTGTCCTGGAGAATTCCTGATTCTACCTGGATTATGTTGGGGAAGCTTCCATTAAAGAAACCCTCTGTGTTCCGTTAGACAGGTAACTCTTTATCCACAATATAGCAGGGGGTGTAAAGCCATAACACATACGTTTTTCCAGCAGCAGACTATGATCGATAATGTTAAAAGCCGCACAAGTCTAACAAATTTCTCTCAGTCAATCATCAGTCATTTGTGTAAGTGCTGTGCTTGTTGAATGTCCTTCACTATAAGCGTGGTGAAAGTCGGTTGTCAATTTGTTTATTGTAAAATAGCATTGTATCTGGTCAAACACCATTTTTTAAATGGTAAAGTTTTGTACTAAGGGTTGGTAACAGGCTGATTGGTCGGCTATTTGAGCCAGTAATGGGGGCTTTACTATTCTTGGGTAGTGGAATGACTTTAGCTTCCCTCCAGGCCTGAGGGCACACGCTCTCTGGTAGGCTTAAATTGAAGATGTGGCAAATAGGAGTGGCAATACCATTCTCTATTATCCTCAGTAATTTTCCATCCAAGTTGTCAGACCCCACCCAGTAGCTTGTCATTGTTGATAAACCATTTCTTCACCTCTTCTACACTCACTTTACGGAATTCAAAATTACAATTATTGTCTTCAATAATTTGGTCAGATATACTTGGATGTGTAGTGTCAGCGTTTGTTGCTGGCATGTCATGCCTAAATTTGCTAATCTTGCCAATGAAAAATAATTAAAGTATTTAGCAATATCAGTGGATTTTGTGATGAATGAGCCATCTGATTCAATGAATGATGGCCCTGAGTTGCCTTTTTTCGTTGAAGGTGCTCCAAAGCTTTTTACTATCATTCTTTATGTCATTTATCTTTGCTTCATAGTGTAGTTTCTTCTTCTTTTTATTCAGTTTAGTCACATGATTTCTCAATTTGCAGTATGTTTGCCAATTGGTTGTGCAGCCAGACTTATTTGCCATTCCGTTTGCCTCATTCCTCTCAACCATACAATTTTTTAATTCCTCATCAATCCATGGGGATTTAACAGTGATTTTCTTAATGGGTGCATGCTTATTAGTAACTGGGATAACCAATTTCATAAATGTGTCAAGTGCAGTGTCTGGTTGCTCCTCATTACACACCACGGACCAACAAATATTCTTTACATCATCAACATAGAAATCACTACAAAACATATTGTATGACCTCTTATACACTATAATTAGGCCCAGCCATGGGAACTTTGGTTTTCCTAGATATGACTACTATATAGTGATCACTACATCCGATGGATCTGGATACTGCTTTCAAGCACATTTCTGCAGCATTAGTAAAGATGTGATCAATACACGTTGATGATTTCATTCCTGTGCTGTTTATAACTACCCTGCTAGGTTGACTGACAACCTGAACCAGGTTGCAGGCACTGGTTACAGTTTGAATCTTTTTGTTGAGGGGGCAGCTTGATGATAGCCAGTCAATATTTAAAATCACCAAGAAAATATAACTGTTGATATCAAGCATTTCTCACATGTTATCCAGATACTGACTGTTAGCACTTGGTGGTCTATAGCAGCTTCCCACAATAATGGGCTTTAGGTGAGGCAGATGAACCTGTAGCCATATTACTTCAACAGTATTTAACATGAGATCCTCTCTAAGCTTTACAGGAATGTGGTTGTGAATATAAACAGCAACACCTCCACCACTGGCATTTCTGTATTTTCTGTAAATGTTATACAAAATCAGCAGAGGCATTCAGGGCAGTCAGAGCGAAATAAATTAGGTTACTTATATTCAACGGCCCTTGTATAATGTGAATTTGCTGAAGCATTATGATGACTCAGCGACACAATGGTAGGGATTAACTGAGCTGGGCTTGGGTCATTGGGTCATCTCAACGCAGAATTATAATGCTGTAAAAGGATCCAGGAATCCAAATGATTTGGGTGGATCCCATCCTCCTTATAAAACATATTTTGTTTCCAAAAGGTATTGAAATTGTCAACAAAAGTTACACCCATTGAATTGCAATAATCATGTTGCCAGTTGTGAAGAGAAAGAATCCTGCTAAAGCGTTCAATGCTACGATTCAGAGAGGGCACAGGGCCAGATATGATGGGTCTTTTGTTATTGTCTAGCAGAGAGTCAATCAGCTCTTTTAAATCCAGTTTCAACTGTTCAGAGCTGCCCTTCATGATGTCATTAAAACCCACATGGACGACAAGACAGAGATGCATCCAACATCTGCGAATGCCGTCCAGCCACCGGCGTAGTAAAGATCAACATTCCACTCTACGTTTTAGGTTAGGTTTAGGATTAGGGTCAGGGTTAGGTTTAAGGTAGGGAAAAATGGATTTTGAATGGGACTGAATTGTGTGTCCCCACAAGGTTAGTTATACAAGACTGTGTGGGTGTGTGTGCGTGCGTGTGTGTGTGTACGCGGGTGTGTACAAGTCTGTGTGTGCGGGTGTGTACAAGTCTGTGTGTACGTGTGTGTGAGTATGGGGGAGGGGTAGCCAGCAAATGGGGCAGACAACCAGCAACCCTCAGCTCATGAATATTCATTGTCAAATTTAAATGTTTAACGCTCGAACTGGCAAGGAACCCACAGTGTTACTAAAAACCAGCCTAAACCCTTTGCAATGTGTGGAAAATGATGTGATACACACCAAAGACGGAAGTTAGTGTTTTGAGGATAAAAGAAGCAAGTCTTTTGTCCCAATATACTAGAAACCACATAGCCTAGAATTAGGCTAAAACAGCTAACTTTTCTCAGTTACTGGAACCCTGTGATAAGGCCTACACATGAAAACAGAGGTAACACTCATCCTACATTGCCTAAACTATGCATTCATAGCACACAAGGTGCCGCTAACGTTACCTCAGGATTATTCAGAAAGACACAATTCAGACACAGCGGGTGGGTTAACCTTTCACAGAGGATGGGAATGAGATAAGCACAGAACCATGACTGCTCCTCCTCTCCTCCCTCCCCTCTCTCTTTTCTCGTTCATGATGATGCCAAACAGACACAGCCCCATTAGAATTGCAGATTGTCTCCACTGCCTGTATCAGGGCTCTCGCTCTGGCTGGCTACCCACCATAGCCAACTAGCCAGCGCCCCAACTAGCCAAGCACATCATTGTTGAGTAGGGTGTTGTGCTTGTGTTTCTCTTGTGTGTGTCAGTGCTGTAGTACAAATACTTGAAGGGTCATAGTTGAAGGGTAGGTGTTTTCCAGCTCTGCATTACTTCAGACTGGTGTGTGTTTGTGTCTGCCTAGGTGTGTGAGTCCAGTTCTCATGTTGATGTAGCCTCATATTTGACCGCTCAAGACTCACAAACAGGTCTTCTTGAGGACAACAGACACTCAAAAACAAAACCAGAATCAAATGTCGTAGATGGAAGACGTCCAGACCAGCCATTCTCTGAGCAACCCCAGCTGTCCTGAACCGTCATTCAGTGGAGAGGAACCACAATATTCCCCATCCATAGAAACTCATTATCTGCCTTCAGAGAGAGATCACCACCACTCGCTTCTCACTGTCCAACCACCATACAGCACACCACCATTTAATATAGGATGCCAATGATGCCATAGTGGTTTGATCAAATCCAGAAAGACATTACAAAGCACTCTCCACGCCTTGGTATCATCACACAGCCTGGGCCTGTCGAGGTGGGTTCAGCTGTCCTATTTTTAGCCCACAGCATCATTTATGGTGTCTTATTTATGGTGATGATCCAATTATATGCTGCAGGGTAATGTATATCTTAGACTAGGAAAACAACCGAAGTCAGTGAGAGGGCCTGTACGGTCAGTACCTGATCACATGACCTACCCTAAGCAGGAACAACACTGGGCCTTTGCAGAGAGAGCCCTAACAGCCTTGGTTTTAGTAGATCACGCTGAAACTAGCCTAACCCAACGGCTGGAGAGGCATTTTACATTTACATTTTAGTCCTTCAGCAGACACTCTTATCCAGAGCGACTTACGGTATTGAGCGCATACATTTTCGTACACACACCTGACAACCCCTGAGCTCTCCCTCTCCCTCCCTTTTCCACAGGTGGGGTCAAATTAATCAAAACGGAGCGAGGTGCGGCTGGCAATGACCCAACACAGGAAGGGGTCTGGGGCATCCAGAAATAGCGCTGAGGAGAAGAAAGCTGTTCCAGCAGTCTTCAGGGACCCCATAGGAAAGTTGTTGACAGCTTTATTTATACACATCTTAACAAATCCCCACCCCTTTTTCTCTAATGAGAAAAACATTTCAGAACAGAGGGGAGAAGGAAAAACAGGTGTGTCTCTCTGAGCAAGGACACAGGAGTGTGTGATTGTGCTGTGTGTGTGTGCATGTCTGTCTGTGTGCATAGCGAGAGGGAAGCATGTCTGTCTGTGTGCATAGGGAGAGGGAAGCATGTCTGTCTGTGTGCATAGCGAGAGGGAAGCATGTCTGTCTGTGTGCATAGCGAGAGGGAAGCATGTCTGTCTGTGTGCATAGGGAGAGGGAAGCATGTCTGTCTGTGTGCATAGGGAGAGGGAAGCATGTCTGTCTGTGTGCATAGGGACAGGGAAGCATGTCTGTCTGTGTGCATAGGGAGAGGGAAGCATGTCTGTCTGTGTGCATAGCGAGAGGGAAGCATGTCTGTCTGTGTGCATAGCGAGAGGGAAGCATGTCTGTCTGTGTGCATAGGGAGAGGGAAGCATGTCTGTCTGTGTGCATAGGGAGAGGGAAGCATGTCTGTTTGTGTGCATAGGGACAGGGAAGCATGTCTGTCTGTGTGCATAGGGAGAGGGAAGCATGTCTGTCTGTGTGCATAGGGAGAGGGAAGCATGTCTGTCTGTGTGCATAGGGAGAGGGAAGCATGTCTGTCTGTGTGCATAGGGAGAGGGAAGCATGTCTGTCTGTGTGCATAGGGAGAGGGAAGCATGTCTGTCTGTGTGCATAGCGAGAGGGAAGCATGTCTGTCTGTGTGCATAGGGACAGGGAAGCATGTCTGTCTGTGTGCATAGGGAGAGGGAAGCATGTCTGTCTGTGTGCATAGGGACAGGGAAGCATGTCTGTCTGTGTGCATAGGGAGAGGGAAGCATGTCTGTCTGTGTGCATAGCGAGAGGGAAGCATGTCTGTCTGTGTGCATAGCGAGAGGGAAGCATGTCTGTCTGTGTGCATAGGGAGAGGGAAGCATGTCTGTCTGTGTGCATAGGGAGAGGGAAGCATGTCTGTCTGTGTGCATAGGGAGAGGGAAGCATGTCTGTCTGTGTGCATAGGGAGAGGGAAGCATGTCTGTCTGTGTGCATAGGGAGAGGGAAGCATGTCTGTCTGTGTGCATAGGGAGAGGGAAGCATGTCTGTCTGTGTGCATAGCGAGAGGGAAGCATGTCTGTCTGTGTGCATAGGGACAGGGAAGCATGTCTGTCTGTGTGCATAGGGAGAGGGAAGCATGTCTGTCTGTGTGCATAGGGACAGGGAAGCATGTCTGTCTGTGTGCATAGGGACAGGGAAGCATGTCTGTCTGTGTGCATAGGGAGAGGGAAGCATGTCTGTCTGTGTGCATAGGGAGAGGGAAGCATGTCTGTCTGTGTGCGTAGGGAGAGGGAAGCATGTCTGTCTGTGTGCATAGGGAGAGGGAAGCATGTCTGTCTGTGTGCGTAGGGAGAGGGAAGCATGTCTGTCTGTGTGCATAGGGAGAGGGAAGCATGTCTGTCTGTGTGTCCCTCTCTCTCTCTCTCTCTCTCTCCTCCAACCCTCCCCCTCTCTCTCCCCCAGCCCTAACTCTCTCTCTCCACCAACCCTCTCTCTCTCTCCTCCAGCCCTCTCTCCCCCCAGCCCTAACTCTCTCTCTCCTCCAACCCTCCCTCTCTCTCTCCCCCCAGCCCTCTCTCTCCCACCAGCCCTCTCTCTCCCCCCCTCTCTCTATCTCTCTCCTCCAACCCTCTCTCTCCCCCCAGCCTCCTCACTCTCTCCCTCTCCTCCAACGCCCCCTCTCTCTCCCCCAGTCCTCTCTCTCTCTCCTCCAACCCTCTCTCTCACCCCAGCCCTCTCTCTCTCTCTACCCCAGTCCTCTCTCTCTCTTGCAATCCTCTCTCTCTCTCTCTCCCTCTCTCTCTCTTCCAACCCTCTCTCTCTCCCCCAGCCAGACCTTTCTCTCTCTCTCCCCAGCCCCCTCTCTCTCTCTCCCCCAGCCCCCTCTCTCTCTCCCCATCTCCCCCAGCCCTCTCTCTCTCCATCTCCCCCAGCCCTCCCTCTCTCCATCTCCCCCAGCCCCCCATCTCTCTCTATCCATCTCCACCAGCCCTCTCTCCTCCTCTTTCTCCCAGCCCTTCCTCTCTCCATAAGCCTTTCCTCCCTCCCTCTCTCCATCTCCCCCAGCCCTCCCTCCCTCTCTCTCCCTCTCCCACAGCCATCCCCCTCTCTCTCTCCATCTCCCCCAGCCCTCCCTCTATCTCTCTCCATCTCCTCCAGCCCTCCCTCCCTCTCTCTCCCTCTCTCTCCATCTCCCCCAGCCCTCCCTCTCTCTCTCTCCATCTCCCCCAGCCCTCTCTCTCTCTCCCCCCATCTCCCCAGCCCTCCCTCTCTCTCTCTCCATCTCCTCAGCCCTCCCTCTCTCACCATCTCCTCCAGCCCTCCCTCCCTCTCTCTCCATCTCCCCCATCCCTCCCTCCCTTTCTCTAGCCCTCTCCATCTCCCACAGCCCTCCCTCTCTCTCTCCATCTCCCCCAGCCCTCCTCTCTCCCCCAGCCCTCTCTCCATCTCCCCCAGCCCTCCCTCTCTCCATCTCCCCCAGCCCTCCCTCTCTCTCCATCCCCCCAGCCCTCTCTCTCTCTCCATCCCCCCCAGCCCTCTCTCTCTCCATCCCCCCAGCCCCCTCTCTCTCCATCCCCCAGCCCTCTCTCTCTTGCCATCCGCCCAGCCCTCTCTCTCTTGCCATCCCCCCCAGCCCTCTCTCTCTTGCCATCCCCCCAGCCCTCTCTCTCTTGCCATCCCCCCAGCCCTCTCTCTCTCTCTCTCTCTCTCTCCCCCCCCCCCATCTCCCCAGCCCTCTCTCAGTATTTTTATGTCACATTTTAGGTGTTATCAACACGACAGTGCTCCCAGGCCTCCAGAAGAGAAGGAAGGAGGGGGAGAGGAAGTAGGAAGGTCAAGGAGGAGGTAAAGAGAACAGGAGAGGTATCTAGCTGTGAATGGCCAAAGGTGTCTCCAGTGAAGTGTTAGCTTTCTAACAATGGTTTCAACGGGGTCAAGGAGGAGCAACAAACACTAGGGAAAGGATAAGCCTCAGAGGTCTTCAATATCGTACACAAACACACACACCACCCAGCCGAGCTCATATGAATAATGTATCTGCGACATGTAGACACTAGTGCGTCATTTATGAAGTAAACTAAAACAGGGAGCAGTTGTCTGGTGGAAAGGGCTCTAAAAAAAGGACAACATCCTGTTTGACCACCTGCCTGCCTGCCCATCTGTCTGTCTGCCCATCTGTCTGCCTGTCTGCCCGTCTGCCTGCCCGTCTGCCTGCCCGTCTGCCTGCCTGCCCATCTGTCTGCCTGTCTGCCCGTCTGCCTGCCCATCTGTCTGTCTGCCCATCTGTCTGCCTGTCTGCCCATCTGTCTGTCTGCCCATCTGTCTGTCTGCCCGCCTGTCTGCCTGCCCATCTGCCTGTCTGTCTACCCGTCTGCCTGCCTGCCTGCCCGTCTGCCTGCCTGCCTACCCATCTGTCTGTCTGCCCGTCTGTCTGCCTGCCTGCGTGTCTGCGTGTGTATGTGCATGTGTTTGTGTGTGCACATGCACAGTGCATTCAGAAAGTATTCAGACCCCATAATGATAAAGCGAAAACAGGTTTTTAGAGATTTTTGCAAATGTATTATCAATAACAACTGAAATACCTTAATTACGGTCTAAGGCACTGCAGCTCAGTGCTAGAGGCGTCACTACAGACCCTGGTTTGATTCCAGGCTGAATCACAACCGGCTGTGATTGGGAGTCTCATAGGGTGGCGCACAATTGACCCAGCGTCGTCCAGGTTTGGCCGGGGTAGGCCCTCATTATCAATAAGAATGTGTTCTTAACTGACTTGCCTTGTTAAATAAAGGTTCAATAAATCTAAAATAATAATACATTAGTATTCAGACCCTTTACTATGAGACTCGAAACTGAGCTCAGGTGAATCCTGTTTCCATTCATCATCCTTGATGTTTGTACAACCTGATTGGATTCTACCTGTGGTAAATTCAGTTGATTGGACATGATTTGGAAAGGCACACACCTGTCTATATAAGGTCCCACAGTTGACAATGCATATCAGAGCAAAAACCAAGCCATGAGGTCGAAGGAATTGTCCGTAGAGCTCCGAGACAGGATTGTGTTGAGACACAGATCTGGGGAAGGGTACCAACAAATTTCTGCAAAACCTGGTTTTGCTTTGGCATTATGGGGTATTGTGTGTAGATTGATGTGGGATAAAAACGATTTAATCAACTGTAGAATAAGGCTGTAACGTAACAAAATGTGGAAAAAGTGAATACTTTCCAAATGCACTGAAGGTGTGTCACATTCCTGCCCTGGGGTGACAGTCGTCAACAGCCCTGGACCCCCCCCCCCCCCCCCCCCCCTTCCCCCATTACGTTGGAAGCAAAGAGCATTCAGGGAGGAGATTGATCTCCAGGAATCTCACAGCCAGCCAGGCAGCTACCCCTGAGGCAGGGAGAGGAGGGAAGCACCCTGGTAGAGTGCAGAGAGTGCTGCTGAATGGGAGATGATGGCAGTGTTGATAGAAATACTATTACATTTCCACCACCATCATTCACACTATTTTTCATACAGTAATGGAGCTCTCTGGAACACTGCTGCACTCACCATTCTAGATAGTAGGCACTATATGAGAGAGCAAATGGAGCAGAATATTGTTATAAACAAGGACATGAGTATGAGTTACATTGTAACCCACTGTCCTGCAACAGGTACAGTACAGTACATGGATTGAGGTTGCGAATTGAAGGCTTTACATCACTTTGATTGAACCCTTTGTCATCTACATTCTCCACAACTGTCATAAATGCTAGCCACTCAAATCAAGTAGAAATAGTTGCTACAAAACCGTGTGTCAATTTGACATGCGCTTGGAATGGATGCAGCAATTGAACTACCTACCACTTAATGGGAATAGAGCTCAGCCCACGCATGGTTACTAGAGGTCGACCGATTCAGATTTTTCAACGCCGATACCGATGACGATTATTGGAGCCCAGAAAAAAGCTGGTGCCGATTAATCGGCCGATTTAAAAAAAAAAATGTTTTTGTAAAAATGACAATTACAACAGTACTGAATGAACACTTATTTTAACTTAATATAATACATCTAGAAAATCAATTTAGCCTCAAATAAATAATGAAACATGTTCAATTTGGTTTAAATAATGCAAAAACAAAGTGTTGGAGAAGACAGTAAAAGTGCATTATGTGCCCTGTAAGAAAGCTAACATTTAAGTTCCTTGCTCAGAACATGAGAACATATGAAAGCTGGTGGTTACTTTTAACATGAGTCTTCAATATTCCCAGGTAAGAAGTTTTAGGTTGGAGTTATTATAGGAATTATAGGACTATTTCTCTCTATACGATTTGTATTTCATATACCTTTGACTATTGGATGTTCTTAAGGGCACTTTAGTATTGCCAGTGTAACAGTATAGCTTCCGTCCCTCTCCTCGCTCCTACCTGGGCTCAAACCAGGAACACATCGACAACAGCCACGCTCGAAGCAGCGTTACCCATGTAGAGGAAGGGAAACAACTACTCCAAGTCTCAGAGCGAGTGACGTTTGAAACGCTATTAGCGCGCTCCCGCTAACTAGCTAGCCATTTCACATTGGTTACACCAGCCTCATCTTGGGAGTTGACAGGCTTGAAGTCATAAACAGCGCAATGCATTGCGAAGAGCTGCTGGCAAAATGCAGTAAAGTGCGGTTTTGAATGAATGCTTACGAGCATGCTGCTGCCTACCATCGCTCAGTCAGACTGCTCTATTACATTTTCTTCATTTAGCAGACGCTCTTATCCAGAGCGACTTACAGTAGTGAATGCATACATTTCAACTAATATATTTCCCCCCCGTACTGGCCCCCCGTGGGAATCGAACCCACAACCCTGGCGTTGCAAACACCATGCTCTACCAACTGAGCCACAGGGAGGCCTCTATCAAATCATAGACTTAATTATAACATAATAACACACAGAAACAGGAGCCTTAGGTCATTAATATGGTCGAATCCGGAAACGATCACGTTTATTCTTTCAGTGAAATACAGAACCATTCCGTATTTTATCTAACGGGTGGCATCCATAAGTCTAAATATTCCTGTTACATTGCATAACCTTCAATGTTATGTCATAATTACGTAAAATTCTGGCAAATTAGTTCGCAACGAGCCAGGCGGCCCAAACTGTTGCATATACCCTGACTCTGCGTGCAATGAACGGAAGAGAAGTGACACAATTTCACCTGGTTAATATTGCCTGCTAACCTGGATTTCTTTTAGCTAAATATGCAGGTTTAAAAATATATACTTCTGTGTATTGATTTTAAGAAAGGCATTGATGTTTATGGTTAGGTACAGTCATGCAACGATTGTGCTTTTTTCGCAAATGCGCTTTTGTTAAATCATCCCCCGTTTGACGAAGTTGGCTGTCTTTGTTAGGAAGAAATAGTCTTCACAGTTCGCAATGAGCCAGGCGGCCCAAACTGCTGCATATACCCTGACTCGGTTGCAGAGGTGACACATTTTCCCAAGTTAAAAGAAATTCATGTTAGCAGGCAATATTAACTAAATATGCAGGTTTAAAAAGATATACTTGTGCATTGATTTTAAGAAAGACATTGATGTTTATGGTTAGGTACAAGTTGGAGCAACCTTTTTCGCGAATGCGCACCGCATCGATTATATGTAACGCAGTACAGGCTAGATAAACTAGTAATATCATCAACCATGTGTAGTTAACTAGTGATTATGATTGATTGATTGTTTTTTATAAGATAAGTTTAATGCTAGCTAGCAACTTACCTTGGCTTCTTACTGCATTCGTGTAACAGGCAGGCTCCTCGTGGAGTGCAATGTAAAGCAGGTGGTTAGAGTGTTGGACTAGTTAACCGTAAGGTTGCAAGATTGAATCCCCAAGCTGACAAGGTAAAAATCTGTCGTTCTGCCCCTGAACAAGGCAGTTAACCCACCGTTCCTAGGCCGTCATTGAAAATAAGAATGTGTTCTTAACTGACTTTCCTAGTTAAAAAATATTTATATAAAATATACTGCTCAAAAAAATAAAGGGAACACTTAAACAACACAATGTAACTCCAAGTCAATCACACTTCTGTGAAATCAAACTGTCCACTTAGGAAGCAACACTGAGTGACAATACATTTCACATGCTGTTGTGCAAATGGAATAGACAACAGGTGGAAATTATAGGCAATAAGCAAGACACCCCCAATAAAGGAGTGGTTCAGCAGGTGGTGACCATAGACCACTTCTCAGTTCCTATGCTTCCTGGCTGATGTTTTGGTCACTTTTGAATGCTGACGGTGCTTTCACTCTAGTGGTAGCATGAGACAGAGACTACAACCCACACAAGTGGCTCAGGTAGTGCAGCTCATCCAGTATGGCACATCAATGCGAGCTGTGGCAAGAAGGTTTGCTGTGTCTGTCAGCGTAGTGTCCAGAGCATGGAGGCGCTACCAGGAGACAGGCCAGTACATCAGGAGACGTGGAGGAGGCCGTAGGAGGGCAACAACCCAGCAGCAGGACCGCTACCTCCGCCTTTGTGCAAGGAGGAGCAGGAGGAGCACTGCCAGAGCCCTGCAAAATGACCTCCAGCAGACCACAAATGTGCATGTGTCTGCTCAAACGGTCAGAAACAGACTCCATGAGGGTTGTATGAGGGCCCGACGTCCACAGGTGGGGGTTGTGCTTACAGCCCAACACCGTGCAGGACGTTTGGCATTTGCCAGAGAACACCAAGATTGGCAAATTCGCCACTGGCTCCCTGTGCTCTTCACAGATGAAAGCAGGTTCACACTGAGCACGTGACAGACGTGACAGAGTCTGGAGACGCCGTGGAGAACGTTCTGCTGCCTGCAACATCCTCCAGCATGACCGGTTTGGTGGTGGGTCAGTCATGGTGTGGGGTGGCATTTCTTTGGGGGGCCGCACAGCCCTCCATGTGCTCGCCAGAGGTAGCCTGACTGCCATTAGGTACCGAGATGAGATCCTCAGACCCCTTGTGAGACCAAATGCTGGTGCGGTTGGCCCTGGGTTCCTCCTAATGCAAGACAATGCTAGACCTCATGTCGCTGGAGTGTGTCAGCAGTTCCTGTAAGAGGAAGGCATTGATGCTATGGACTGACCCGCCCGTTCCCCAGACCTGAATCCAATTGAGCACATCTGGGACATCATGTCTCGCTCCATCCACCAACGCCACGTTGCACCACAGACTGTCCAGGAGTTGGCGGATGCTTTAGTCCAGGTCTGGGAGGAGATCCCTCAGGAGACCATCCGCCACCTCATCAGGAGCATGCCCAGGCGTTGTAGGGAGGTCATACAGGCACGTGGAGGCCACACACACTACTGAGCCTCATTTTGACTTGTTTTAAGGACATTACATCAAAGTTGGATCAGCCTGTAGTGTGGTTTTCCACTTTAATTTTGAGTGTGACTCCAAATCCAGACCTCCATGGGTTGATAAATTGGATTTCCATTGATTATTTTTGTGTGATTTTGTTGTCAGCACATTCAACTATGTAAAGAAAAAAGTATTTAATAAGATTATTTCTTTCATTCAGATCTAGGATGTGTTGTTTAAGTGTTCCCTTTATTTTTTTGAGCAGTGTATATATATATATAAAAAAAAAAACGGCAAATCGGTGGCCAAAAATACAGATTACCGATTGTTATGAAAACTTGAAATCGGCCCTAATTAATTGGCCATTCCAATTAATCGGTCGACCTCTAATGGTTACATGCCATGCTGCTCTGACGCTTATAGGAGAACCAATCCATCTCTAGCGGGGGTTACTATGACCTGACAGGACCTGAATGACATCACCATGACCCCTTCGTGAACTCTGACCACTGCACACACACATTTTACTTTTGCTAGCTGTGAATGGCAAGAAGTGTCTTCTTGACTGAGAAAAAAACCCTCTTCTCCTCTCCAGTAAGGCATAACCTTTTCAATGATGGTTTCAACAGGGACATGAAGGAGCAAATCAAATCAAAATATAATTGTCACATGCGTGGAATACAACAGGTGTTGACCTTACTGTGAAATGCTAACTTGCAAGCCCTTAACCAACAATGCAGTTTTAAGAAAAATAAGAGTTAAGAAAATATTTACCAAAGTAAAAAAAAGTTACAATAGAATCACATTAAGGAGGCTATATACCGGGGGTACTGGTAACGAGTCAACGTGCCGGGATAGAGATTAGTCGAGGACAAATGCACTCTTAACAAAAAAAGTGATATCTAGAACATGCTGTCCCCATAGGAAAACCCTTTGAAGAACTATTTTTCGTTCCAGATAGAACCCTATCCACAGAGGGTTCTACCTGGAACCAAAAAGGGTTCTCCTATTGGGACAGCCAAATAACCCTTTCGGAACCTCTTTTCTAAGAATGTAGTACCCCTCCCACACCCCAAACAGGAAAACATTCCATTAACGTGTTCATGTTGGCGCTTTACTCTCTCTCTTCCTACTCCCTTCACTATGTCCTTAAACCTAATCCCTGGTGCATGGAAAGAATTACCAGAGCTATGGTTTTTTCAACAAATAAATGGTTGAGTAGAGATGGGGTTACTGGTATTTTAGCTGTTGACATGGTTGTATACTAGGGGCTTACCCAATCTCACTGTGTGAGAGAGCTCTTTTAATGCCATCATAAATAACATTCTCACACCCTGTCACCTCCACTTTCCTTCCCTCTGCAGGGTGGTGGAGAGGGGGGGGGGGGGCTGAGCAAGGTTTAAAAATTCAGTGTTTAGTTAGAATGGGAAGGGGGCACTTACGGCAAGTTCACAGCCATTATGTGTAAAATGTCACGTCTCGCACTCCACTGATCACAACCGGGGAACAATCTCTCTCCGGCAGGTTGTAACTAGCTGAAGCCTCACTTTGTGGATCATAGACTCCCGTGGTGATTATGGGTCGGGTGGAAGCTCTCCTACAAAACGATCTATCCAAACTAAACTAATAGGATCGTACATCACAGTCAAAAGGGGATCAACTGTTTGAAAGCAGGCCATTTGTGAAATCAATGAAAGCCAGCACACACGTGTATTTGTTTTGACTGAGGTAGGATTACAAACGGACACAGTGACTCAACCGGTGACAAGTGGTTGAACAGTCTTTGTAAAGCTCCCTGGTGTGACTGATGTAGCGGTGCCTACTCTGACGTGCCGCTCACAGGAACTTTAGCTGAGAAGAAACTATGGTGCTGGTGATGCACAAAACACCAACACAATAGGCTACTGTGGCAATGGTCACGCACAAATCACAGTACACATTGGATAGCAGTACATGGATAAACTTGTAGGCTACAGTACAATGGACATGTTTGCACCAGTGTCATAGGGGCTATTTTGCATTTGTGGTGAGTTGATCTGGCCCAATAACTGCACATAACTATAGCTTGTGGATAAGGGAGTGCACACACACCACTCTTAAATCTTGCCATATGTTCCCTCACGACTCGCGAAGTAGCCTATCCTCGTGGAACGGACGAGGTGAAGGAAAGAAACAGACAGTGTGCTGCACGTGGATGTTTGGCCACATAATAGGCCTACTGTATGCCAATTGTATTTCACCGGCCATCAATCTGCCTTCATCAGCTATCACTAATTCAACACGAAAGCACAGGTAGCAAAACTGGCCAGTGTTCACAGTAAATTCACAATAACGTGGCATGATAAAATAAATATTTAAAAAATGTGTTTCACTCAAAACAAAATTCAATTTTCTAAACAAAAACAAGAAACTGAGCAAATTACACTTTTTGTATTAGGCTATAGAAATAACGGGCCACTCACCAGCTGGATCGTGCAAAGAAAGATGAGCGTGCATCGGCCGCTGCAGCACCCCATTGTGTCAAAACCCAAACAGCACTCGAGAAACGATGAAAACACACACAACGGTCTAGACTGGTTCACTATGGCGAGGACCTTTCAGTGCAACGAATGGCTTCAAGCTCCGTCAACGGTGAAAACTGTGTCTGTAAGCTCCAGGCACTGGCGTCCCATGCATTTTCTTTCCCCAAAATGATCGCTTTGTGTGTGAGAGGGGTGACTTGAGTTGATAGCCTACTACCGCTAGCACTCGAGTGTATGTGTGTGTGTGTGTGTGTGTGTGTGTGTATGTGTGTGTGTGTGTAGCGGGGCAAGAAGGGGGAGGTGGAGGGGATAGGCTAGAGGGCGTCAAAAACGGATCTTTGGATTTAACAGTGCCCTGTGACACTTGTCTGGTGTTCTCACCTGGTCCCTGTAATGTTTTTCCCCCAAGAGTTTAAACACAATTTTCATACGAACTCTTTTCATAACATGTTATATTGAGTAGGCTACACAATTGTGCAAAAGTGGTTGGATATTGTTTTAAATATCCTGTTACTCAGCATTTTAGGTGCGGAGATATTTTTGCTTCAATATTTTCACAATTTGTTTACAAAATTCATAATAAATGTTGGTAAAGGTGAAACCTAAAAGTAAAGTATTAGCGCAGTGTCAGCTACTGAATGGCATATTTCTCTCATTAGAGCCACTGAGGGGCGATGAGTCCTAAACCATGACGTAATTTAGGCGCCACCCGCTGTTCATTTGACGCTATTACATCACCACAAACAGCCGAGAACGCCTTCCATCCTTTTCATGGGCGTATTGCTTAAGGTGAACTCATATAAAATATTAGCCTTGTAAAAACGACTGGTCACTAAATCCGTAGAAATGGCGGACCATGTAAAAAACTGTTGATCACTGTGCATGCCGTCACCCTATACTTATGACTGATTGGTTTGGGTCTGCCCTCTATAGTGCTGTCCAGTGTTGGAACCTGATGTTGAGGCCCATCACTGTACTCTTGATAGTCACCACCAGTGGTGTAAAGTACTTAAGTAAAAATACTTTAAAGTACTACTTAACCCTTGTGTTGTCTTAAGGGTCAAAAATGACCCACCACTATGTTTAACAGCAGAGAAAACCCCCTAAATGATATTTTTTCAACTTGAAATTTGAGGACTTTTCCTAGAGTGACCCCAACATTAGAAAAAGTGAAATATCGCCTTTGTTCATATTTCCATGAAAGCTGTACACCACCAGGGTACGAAGATTGTCTTAGGGTCATTTTTGACCTGGCAGTTGTAAAATCATTTACGCACCACAAAAACCAGAAAGACACACAAACACACACACACACACACACACACACACACACACACACACACACAATGAGACATTGAGATTATGTTTGCTACTGATTGCACTCAGCCAGCAGCTCCTGAAGAGGAAGATCACCATGGTTGGCAGTTAGAAAGAACAAGCCTGAGCTCTGCACTTCTCACAACAAGGGGGAGAGAGACCTTCTCATCAAAGTTTGCCTTCACGCTCACCACCACTCTAGTTTCTTACCTCCCAAAGAGGAACAAGAATGTGGTCCTCCTGAGCACACTGCACAAAACGGCTGAGATCAGTGATCGTGAGGACAGGAAGCCAGCCATCATCCTGGACTACAACCAGAACAAATGACCATGGACAACCTGGACAAGGTGATTGGAACTTACAGCTGCAGGAGGATGACTGCCCACTGGCCCCTGGTCATCTTCCATAACATCATTGATGTGTCCTCATGCAATGCCTTCGTGATATGGAACAAGATCAATCCTACCTGGATGCCTGATAAGTGGAACAAGAGGAGGGTGTTCCTGGAGCAGCTGGGAAAGGCACTTGTAACCCTACACATTCAAAGAAGGGAGCACCTCCCCTGCACAGCAGCCTCTGCAGAGCTTGTGTAATCTGTTCAGGGGGCTGAATCTTGTCCTGATCCACCTGAGGCTGCAGCTGGGGCAGGCAAGAGAAGGAGATGCCAATTCTGTCCCCCAAAGAAGAACTGTAAAACAAATACTATGTGCTGCACATGTGAGAAATACATCCATGCACACACACTTGCATACTGTCCTACATGTGCTAATTAGAGTTGATTGATTTATGTTCTTCACATTTTTGTTTTGTATCTATTATCTTATTTTATTCTGATTTATTGTTGTTGTTTATACACCTTGTGGGTGGGAGCAATGGTAAAAAAAAAAAAATGGGAGAAGACTAGTATTTTGTAGTTGAATTTCTCATTGTACAATATATAAGAACATATCACTATGTTGCCAAAAAAGTTCAAGACTTATTTTTTCCCTTCAATAAAATGCATTCAAAACTAATTTCTGCTACTTTCTTAGGCTATACAAGTACTATCTCTTGCAAAAAAAGTCATGTTTACACCTATGCAGTACCTTTAGCAATAATAATAATAAACCTCTACTTTAGTAAAGAAAACAATTATGACAGGTGTGTTGTAATAAAAACCAGTGGTGTCCGCTGATTAAATGCAGTCTTTGGCATTGTGAAGAGGGAATACCCTGATATTCACAAAGTTTGTGATGTACGACAGGTTGTTTCTTCATGCAAAATAGATTTGGGGTTTAAAATTAAATTAAGCTGCTATATTTTAAGGGTTTAGTGAAGGCGGGTCATTTTTTACCCTTAGGGCAAGGGGAGTATACTGTAACGGGTGTCGTATAGAGGAGACCAAGGCGCAGCGTGTTGAGTGCTCATCGTTATATTTTAATGAAAACGAACACTAGACAAAATGACAGCCAACAGTTCTGTCAGGTAAATACAACGAAACAGAAAACAACTACCCACGAAAACAAAGGGAAAAACAGGCTGCCTAAGTATGGCTTCCAATCAGAGACAATGATAGACAGCTGCCTCTGATTGGAAACCATACCCGGCCAAAACATAGAAAAACAAAACATAGAATGCCCACCCACCTATCACACCCTGACCTAACTAAACAGAGAAAACACAGCTCTCCTAGGTCAGAGCGTGACATATACAGAATGTTAAGACTACGCAAGGGTTAAGTCGTTTTTTAGGGTATCTGTACTTTACTTTATTATTTATATTTTTGAAAACTTTTACTTTTACTTCACTACATTCCTAAAGAAAATGATGTACCTTTTACTTGGTACTTTTTCCCTGACACCCAAAAGTACACCCAAAAGAAAACATCCCTGGTCGTCCCTACTGCTTCTGATCTGACTCACTAAACACAAAAGATTTGTTTTTAAATGATGTCTGAGTGTTTTTTACTCAAGTATGAGTTAAAAAAAGTAGTTTATGACCCTGTGTGAGAATCTGCCAGGCTGAGACCTTATTAGATCTGCACGGGTTCCACAGGGTCATCATTTACGCATGAGCAGAGCTGTCTGGGATGACTAGATCTAGAAGCTCGCCCATGGTAGCACAATAAAACGCCTTATTAAAGGCCACTATGGAAAACGCTGTGGTAGCGTGTGCATGCAAATTACTATGTTTATCAATACAACCATTTTTATTTAACCTTTATTTAACTAGGCAAGTCAGTTAAGAACAAATTCTTATTTACAATGATGGCCTGCCCCCCCGGCCAAACCCTCCTCTAACCCGGACAACGCTGGGCCAATTGTGCACCACCCTATGGGACTCCACTTCTGCAAAAGTACTTGTGAAACTAATGCAGTAATAACACTTATGGCAGTATGGAATAACACTGCAAATGATAAACAATACTCAAAGCAGCATTGGAATGGTCTAACCTTAAAGAATAGTAACAGCCATGCAGTAGAACTTATGGCTGAAACTTATCAAAGTAACAGTAAGTAATTAGTGGTAATTACCTATTATTACACAGCACACACTTACATTTCGATGCACGCACAACATTCAGACATTCGTCTTACTGTTGATATTAGCAAGTCCTCAGAAACTTGCGTCTTTTCCCTTCGGATGACGATAACACTCTGACCTGAGTGGGCGGGTGCAGTGTCCAGATGCACATTTCCAAGCACTCTGATTGGTTGGGAATGGCAGGGCTATGATGGTTGAGGGATAACTTAGGTAGGCTGAGCAGCCAAACTAATGGGACTTAAGGGAAACTGAAGAGGAAGTTAGGTAGAGAGGAGAAGAGCAGGATGGCCTTTTTTTACAAGCCTTTTGTGTCTTGTCTTATTTGTCCTATTCTGTATTTAAAAGACCCTGCTGATGTCACGTCCTGACCAGTAAAATGGGTTATTTGTTAGGGATCGCCTCCCATGGGAACAGGTGGAGGCAATCAGAAGAGCGGAGGCAGCAGGAAAAAATGACCAACGGCGAAGTTATGAGGGAACACGGCTGGCAAGGAAACCTGAGAGGCAGCCCCAAAACATTTTTTTGGGGGGGCACACGGGGAGTTGGGGTAAGTCAGGCAATAGACCTGAGCCAACTCCTCGTGCTTATTATGGGGAGCGTTTGGCGTGGAGAGCACGTGCTATGCGGAAGTGCGCATGGTCTCGCCCATCCGCACGCACAGTCCGGTGCGGTCGATACCAGCCCCCCGCAAGTGCCGTGCTAGAGTGGGCATCCATCCAGGAAGGAGTATGCCTGCTCAGCATATCTGGCCACCAGTGCGTCTCCTAGGCCCAGGCTTCCCTGCGCTTGCTCTACGCACGGCAGCCATCATTCCTCAGCACAGCCCAGTTCGCCCTGTGCCAGAACTCCGCCTGTGCAGGGCTACAGTGACAATCCAGCCAGGACGGGTTGTGCAGGCTGTGCGCTCCAGACCTCCAGTGCGTCTTCAAGACCCAGTGTATCCTGTTCCTGCTCCTCGCACTAGCCCTGTGGTGTGTGTTACTGTTCTGGTGCCTCCAAAGCCAGCCCCACGCATCAGGCCTCTAGTGCGCCTGCCCAGTCCAGTACGTCCTGTTCCTAATCCTCGCGCTAGCCCTGAGGTGCGTGTCACTAGTCTGGCGCCCCCAAAGCCAGCCCCACGCATCAGGTCTCTAGTGCGCCTGCCCAGTCCAGTACGTCCTGCTCCTCGCACTAGCCCTGAGGTGCGTGTCAATAGTCTGGCACCACCAAAGCCAGCTCCACGCATCAGGCCTTCAGTGCGCAGTCCCAGTCCAGAGCTTCCGGCGACAGTTCCCCGTCCAGAGCTTCCGGTGACTGTTCCCCGTCCAGAGCTTCCGGTGACTGTTCCCCGTCCAGAGCTTCCGGTGACTGTTCCCCGTCCAGAGCTTCCGGCGACAGTTCCTCGTCCAGAGCTTCCGGTGACTGTTCCCCGTCCAGAGCTTCCGGTGACAGTTCCCCGTCCAGAGCTTCCGGTGACTGTTACCCGTCCAGAGCATCCGGTGACTGTTCCCCGTCCAGAGCTTCCGGTGACTGTTCCCCGTCCAGAGCTTCCGGTGACAGTTCCCCGTCCAGAGCTTCCGGCGATGTCCTACAGTCCGGAACCGACAGAGACGGCCTACAGTCCGGAACTGGCAGAGACGGCTCACAGTCCGGAGCCTGCAGGGATGGCCCACAGTCCGGAGCCTGCAGAGACGGCCCACAGTCCGGAGCCTGCAGAGACGGCCCACAGTCCGGAGCCTGCAGAGACGGCCCACAGTCCGGAGCCTGCAGAGACGCACCTCAGCCCGAGGTCTCCAGCGACGCACCTCAGCCCAGAGCCTTCAGCAGTGGTCTACAGCCCTGAGCCTTCAGCGGGGGTGGGCAGGTTAGAATGGGGACTAAGGCCAGAGCCAGAGCCACCTCCATAGTTGGAGGATTGGGGGGGGGGGGGGTGTAGCACGAGAGCCGTCGTTGACAGTGGCCACCCTCCCTTCCCTCCCTTTAAGTTTGAGGTTTATTTTTGTGGGGTTTTTGTTTTGAGGTGCATTCGGGGTCTGCACCTTTGGGGGGGGGGTACTGTCACCTCCTGACCAGTAAAAGGGGTTATTTGTTATTGTAGTTTGGTCAGGGCGTGGCAGGGGGTGTTTGTTTTGTGTGTTTCGGGGTTTTTGATTTATGTTCTATATTTTCTATTTCTATGTTTATTCTAGTTTTCTATTTCTATGTTGTGTTTTTCAATGACCTCCAATTAGAGGCAGCTGGTTGTCGTTGTCTCTAATTGGAGGCCATATTTAAGTGTGTTCGTTTTTCACTTGTGTTTGTGGGTGGTTGTTTCCAGTATAGTCTGTGCACCTCATTGGACTGTTTTCGCCGTTTGTTTTGTTTAAGTGTTTTTCCTTTAATAAATAAGAAGATGAACACTTTACCCGCTGCATTTTGGTCCACTCCTTACGACGGATTGTTACAGCTGACTATTTAACAAATGTGTGTAGGGTTAAATTAAGGTTGAACTCTGATTTGAAAGGGCATTTAAAAAGGTAAATCAGATGTATCATAAAATATACAGTTCTGAATGAAGGGAAATACTTCCGCTAGTAGAAGACTAGGTGGTAATAGACAGTATGAAGATACTGTTACTGTATCAAGAATGCATAGAGAGAGGGAGAAGAGAAGTGATAGAAAGAAACACCTCCTTCATAGATTTCAGTTTTGGGATATGAGTGTATATTTCTCAAATCTGTGTCCTTAGTGTTACTGATCATAAAAATAGACACTGTATAATTAGAGGGCTTTATTACTGAGTTCACAAGCCCAGTTTCTAGACCTTACGACCTTGTGAGGTAGGCTGTTGCGGTTGATGATGCAGTTAGGAGGTAGACAAGGAGAGCAGGGCCTGTGTTTCTGTGTGTGTGTCTAACCCTTTTCCTTCATTTTCCATCAATACATTTCACCATATTCTATTCTCTCCACCATCCCCCTCAGGGGGGGGGGGGGGGCAACTCCAGTCCTCGGGGGCCTGATTGGTGTCACAGTTTTGCCCCAGCCTCAGCTAACACACCTGACTTCAATAATCACCTAATCATGATCTTCAGTTTGAATGCAATTTGATTAATCAGCTGTGTTTGCTAGGGATGGAGAAAAAGTGTGCCACCATTCAAGCCCCTGAGGAGTTGCCCACCCCTGCTTACTCCTCCTCTCCTCCCTCCTCCTCTCTCTCTACTTCCCTTGCCTCTTTTGGTCCTGTGTATTTCAGTTAGTAGAGCATGGCGCTTGTAATACCAAGGTAGTGGGTTTGATTCCTGGGATCATCCATACGTAAAATGTTCACATGACGTTAAGGTGTTTTGGATAAAAGCTTCTAGATGGCGTATATTATATTATTATATCAATCAATCCTCTTTTCTCTCCTCTTCCACCCTCTCTCCAAGTTCTCCACCCTCTTCTTCTTTCTTCTCCTCCTCTTAGTCTTTCTCCTCCTCCACTTTAACTCTGACGCTTCATCCTTCATCCTTCCATTCTCCTCCTCCACCTTAACCCTGACCCTTCATCATTCCATTCTCCATCTATACCCATCTCTGGCTTCTCCTCCTCCTCCTCCTCCTTCTCCTTCTCCTCTGCTTCCTCTCTCCCTCCCCCTCCTCCTCTTCCTCCTACTCCTCCTCCTCTTCCCCCTCCTCCTCCTCCACCTTGGCCCTCTGTCCTGTTCTTTCTGATTGTGGTCTGGTCCATAATAGAAAAGCCTTTAAGAACAGTCTCTTTCAGATGCCTGGTTGGTTCTGGTTGCCATGGCAGGTTCCCATCTCGTCCCTGCACAAGCGTGATAAATCTTTAACATCACACACTCCTCCGCTCCACTCCTTAGAAGCACCCTCTCCTCTCCCTCTCTCTCTCCATCCCCATCGCCCCACATCGCTCGGCCCAGCCTAGGCCCAGTAGGCCACCTCGCTATACAACTAGAAATATATCTGATTGGTATTTTAGAGGTGGGTTTTACACTGTGGAGGATGTGTTTTCTATTACTAGAGGGATTTGAGTTGTGTAATGTGTTTTTGGAGCCCCGGACGGTAATCTGATATAAGTATAGTAAGAGTATAGTAAGAGACAACGTTCTAAGCTGTTACTATCCTCATCATCATTTGCTGTTTTGTCAGTGGGTTCAGAATACTGAACAATGCTAAAGATGGTCTATCTCTTAATCAATACAGTGAGTCAATACAATGAGTACAACCAGACATTACGAACCAGACAGCTTTTGTAGTATTGAATAATAACCCAATGCAAAGTCATGTGTTATTTAGAACACATGTTTCTTTAAAAGCAAGGCTGTGAGCTGTGTGTTTCTTTAAAAGCAAGGCTGCTGAGCTGTGTGTTTCTTTAAAAGCAAGGCTGTGAGCTGTGTGTTTCTTTAAAAGCAAGGCTGTGAACTGTATGTTTTTTTAAAAGCATGTCTGTGAACTGCGTGTTTCTTTAAATCTTGTGTTTCTTTAGAAATAGTGAAAAAGCAGGCCTGTTGTGTTAGTGTGGTGCAGGCAGCCCAGTCCAGCCCAGCAGGAATAAGGTCACTGGCTGAACTCTATTACGACAACTAATGGAGGTTTCCTTGTGTTCCCCTTTCACCGCCCTATCCTTTGACACCTCCTTATCGCCCCAGTGTGTGTGTGTGTGTGTGTGTGTGTGTGTGTGTGTGTGTGTGTGTGTGTGTGTGTGTGTGTGTGTGTGTGTGTGTGTGTGTGTGTGTGTGTGTGTGTGTGTGTGTGTGTGTGTGTGTGTGTGTGTGTGTGTGTGTGTGTGTGTGACTGGGCTGTTGTGTGTCCAGTCTGGCCCTATAGGCCGTGGGGGTCTGTTGTTCCCATCCCCATTCCCCACACAGACACTAACTAGAAGTGACAGGCCAGTCAGTGCCATGGTGCGCTGAGGAGAGCTGCATTGTAGCAGAGGCCCAAGAGTCTGGTGCATGGCCGGCAACAATACAAGGAGTTCTGACAAGCAGAAAGGGAGGAGGCTTTTCTTTCCTTGAGAGCATCTCTCCCCTTCTCTCTCTCTCACACACATACACTTACATGCATTCACCTAATCGCACACACACACTCAAACATGCATGCATGCATACATCACTGACAATGACAACCAATTCATCATGTGAGTGCAAGCCCATTCGAAGGTCAAGAGCAACATATACACCACCCATGTCTTAACAGTCTTGATCCATCAGAGTTTTTCCAACTGCCCCTATACATCACTGTTTTGCCAATCAGCAGTTATAGTATATTGTGTGTATATTTGTGTATGTTGACGCATGCTTGAATGATTTGTTTTCCATCTAGGACAGTCTGCAATACTCTCCCTACTCTGTTCTGTTAGATATCTGGTTTAACAGAGCTACTCTCTCTCTCTCTGTCTGTCTCTTCTTCCCCCTCTCTCTCTGTCCCCCCTCTCTCTTTTTCACTCACTCCTTCTCTCACACTGGACATTCCCCATAAAGGCCCAGTATAAATTGAAAAAAGGAAGCTACCAGAAACTTGCTGTGGGCTACATGCAATGTGAATGAATAGTTTCCTTATTTAGACCCAAGCTCATGCACTATGTATGTTTTATATAGCCCAGGCAGCAGTAGCCTCTATTATGTGGGCTATTACTCCAATGTTTTACAATGAGAATATTCTAGACTTGATGAGGAATAAATACAGAGGTTATTATTATGAATAATTTATATTTAGATCATTATCATCTCGCAAGAAATACTGTGTGTGTCCCCATATCCTCAATATTATTTATTTAGACCTCTTTTTATTATTTCTTAGGCTGTCCATTGGGGGGAGCTATGTGGAGGAGGTCGCGTCAGTGAATGGGTAGGGCGCCTGCCTCCTACCTCCTGCCTCCTACCTCCTGCCTCCATCACATGGTCCAGAGCAATCGCGAGCAGAGATGGACAGGAAAGGAAACCGAGAGATGAGCCCCTGGTAGCGCGAGAAGCATCTTCTAAAATAGAAACTGAAGCCGCTACTTCTGCCCCAGAAACGGAAAACTACAGTTTTGCACGGTGCTATGTTGATTTCGCGTTTTATATCGCAGAAAATTGAGGGATGGTTGTGAGTGAGGAGGGCGGATCTTTGCAGAGAATGCTTGCAAAAGCCGAGGCGTGCGCTGTCCCAAGAGAACTCATTTGAAGAGCTTGCAGAGAGAGAGAGAGAGAGAGCGAGAGAGAGAGAGAGAGAGAGACCGGAATGCCGGGCAACATCGCTCCTCCGGTTCACCTGCGAGGCTGAGTGAGTATAATTAGGAATAATATTTTACCGGTTGAAAACGGTTTATTTTGGGGTCTACACTTTCATCACTTTTTTGCGTTCTGTCAGTGATGTGACATACCACTTCGAGAGACGCCAGAGGGGCCGTATTTTCCACCTGTCTGATCAATAATTCATACTCAGTAAAGGACTGTAGCCAATGGGTCAGCGATGTGAGGAACTTGTTCATGTCCTTTGGGAATTGCGCTTTGAAGTTCTGAACATGTGTCGTAGGCTACTTAACAATTGGCAGATTATTTACGAATACATAGATAGATGCCCCGCTTAGTGGCGATCCTGTCCATCCTGAAGCACACCGATGGTGTGATGGACAGCAGCGGAGAGAGGTGCAGATCAGGATGTTATGATAAAAGTCATGACCTTATCATTCTGTCCGGGTTTGATTCAGCCCACCCCCATTTGATGCACATCTTGATCCTGAAGAGATGATGCTGTGTTTATTAGACAGGGTTGAAGAGGGTGTGGAGGGTGGACTGGGTCCCCCTTTTAGAACAGAGTGGACAAATTCTACATATTTATAGTCATCAACTGGAGGAGAGAATGGATTCCCAGCTATTCTCATTCATGCTGTCTCTGTATTTGTGTGTGTGTAGGTGTGTGTGTGTGTGTGTGTGTGTGTGTGTGTGTGTGTGTGTGTGTGTGTGTGTGTGTGTGTGTGTGTGTGTGTGTGTGTGTGTGTGTGTGTGTGTGTGGTGTGTGTGCGTGCGTGCGTGCGTGCGTGTGTGTGTGAAGAACCTGCTTAGGTTGTGTTCATGTTCACTGTTAAAATGAAGTGTTTGTAACACAAACTAGTGGCAACTGCACTGACACCAACTTTAAAGAGAGGAAACCTGGAGTTTTGAAGCACATGTGTGTAAGGGGTTATGAGACAGGTTTAAGGTGCACTGAAACATTCAACCTAAGGAGTTCTGAGGCATGACATGGTGTATTGTAACACCACTTAATCAAGAGTTGTGTAACACCTTGCAAGAGGAAAAGGTTGAAAACACTATTATGGTGAGTACTGTTTTGTGCATAATTAGATACCTTCTCTTTTTGTGTTTTTTCGTCTCTCGCTAAAGCTCCTAAACATGACAGTCTAAGAATAAAGGTGCCATCTAGAACCCGATGAAGGAAAAAGGAAACCGCACACTGCTCTTGATAGTATCACTGATATTTAATAAGCTTTACGTATCGGCCTCGCGGCCTTCGTCAGAGCTTTTGTGAGTTTAAAAAAAATCTGGAACCTTCTAGAACCTAAAATGCTTATTCGGCTGTACCCATAAGAGAATGCATTGAAGAACCCTTTTTGGTTCCAGGAAGAACCCTTTCCACAAAGTGTTCTACATGGAACCCAAAGGGGTTCTACCTGAAACCAAAAAGGGTTCTCATATGGGGACAGCCCAAAGGACCCTTTTGAAACCCTTTTTTCTAAGTGTATGATGGTGTTTTGAATCCTGTGTAGTGCATAATTAGATCCCTTCTTCTGGAGTTTAAATACTGTATAGATCCCTACTTCTGGAGTTTAAATACTGTATAGATCCCTTCTTCTGGAGTTTAAATACTGTATAGATCCCTTCTTCTGGAGTTTAAATACTGTATAGATCCCTTCTTCTAGAGTTTAAATACTGTATAGATCCCTACTTCTGGAGTTTAAATACTGTATAGATCCCTTCTTCTGGAGTTTAAATACTGTATAGATCCCTTCTTCTGGAGTTTAAATACTGTATAGATCCCTACTTCTGGAGTTTAAATACTGTATAGATCCCTTCTTCTGGAGTTTAAATACTGTATAGATCCCTTCTTCTGGAGTTTAAATACTGTATAGATCCCTTCTTCTGGAGTTTAAATACTGTATAGATCCCTTCTTCTGGAGTTTAAATACTGTATAGATCCCTTCTTCTGGAGTTTAAATACTGTATAGATCCCTTCTTCTGGAGTTTAAATACTGTATAGATCCCTACTTCTGCAGTTTAAATACTGTATAGATCCCTTCTTCTGGAGTTTAAATACTGTATAGATCCCTTCTTCTGGAGTTTAAATACTGTATAGATCCCTTCTTCTGGAGTTTAAATACTGTATAGATCCCTTCTTCTAGAGTTTAAATACTGTATAGATCCCTTCTTCTAGAGTTTAAATACTTCTGGAGTTTAAATACTGTATAGATCCCTTCTTCTGGAGTTTAAATACTGTATAGATCCCTTCTTCTGGAGTTTAAATACTGTATAGATCCCTTCTTCTGGAGTTTAAATACTGTATAGATCGCTTCTTCTAGAGTTTAAATACTGTATAGATCCCTTCTTCTGGAGTTTAAATACTGTATAGATCCCTTCTTCTAGAGTTTAAATACTTCTGGAGTTTAAATACTGTATAGATCCCTTCTTCTGGAGTTTAAATATTGTATAGATCCCTACTTCTGGAGTTTAAATACTGTATAGATCCCTTCTTCTGGAGTTTAAATACTGTATAGATCCCTTCTTCTGGAGTTTAAATACTGTATAGATCCCTACTTCTGGAGTTTAAATACTGTATAGATCCCTTCTTCTGGAGTTTAAATACTGTATAGATCCCTTCTTCTGGAGTTTAAATACTGTATAGATCCCTACTTCTGGAGTTTAAATACTGTATAGATCCCTTCTTCTGGAGTTTAAATACTGTATAGATCCCTACTTCTGGAGTTTAAATACTGTATAGATCCCTTCTTCTAGAGTTTAAATACTTCTGGAGTTTAAATACTGTATAGATCCCTACTTCTGCAGTTTAAATACTGTATAGATCCCTTCTTCTGGAGTTTAAATACTGTATAGATCCCTACTTCTGGAGTTTAAATACTGTATAGATCCCTTCTTCTGCAGTTTAAATACTGTATAGATCCCTTCTTCTGGAGTTTAAATACTGTATAGATCCCTTCTTCTAGAGTTTAAATACTGTATAGATCCCTACTTCTGGAGTTTAAATACTGTATAGATCCCTTCTTCTGCAGTTTAAATACTGTATAGATCCCTTCTTCTGGAGTTTAAATACTGTATAGATCCCTTCTTCTGGAGTTTAAATACTGTATAGATCCCTTCTTCTGGAGTTTAAATACTGTATAGATCCCTTCTTCTGGAGTTTAAATACTGTATAGATCCCTTCTTCTGGAGTTTAAATACTGTATAGATCCCTTCTTCTGGAGTTTAAATACTGTATAGATCCCTTATTCTGCAGTTTAAATACTGTATAGATCCCTTCTTCTGGAGTTTAAATACTGTATAGATCCCTACTTCTGGAGTTTAAATACTGTATAGATCCCTTCTTCTGGAGTTTAAATACTGTATAGATCCCTTCTTCTGTAGTTTAAATACTGTATAGATCCCTTCTTCTGGAGTTTAAATACTGTATAGATCCCTACTTCTGGAGTTTAAATACTGTATAGATCCCTTCTTCTGCAGTTTAAATACTGTATAGATCCCTTCTTCTGGAGTTTAAATACTGTATAGATCCCTACTTCTGGAGTTTAAATACTGTATAGATCCCTACTTCTGGAGTTTAAATACTGTATAGATCCCTTCTTCTGGAGTTTAAATACTGTATAGATCCCTACTTCTGGAGTTTAAATACTGTATAGATCCTTTCTTCTGCAGTTTAAATACTGTATAGATCCCTTCTTCTGGAGTTTAAATACTGTATATATCCCTTCTTTTGGAGTTTAAATACTGTATAGATCCCTTCTTCTGGAGTTTAAATACTGTATAGATCCCTTCTTCTGTAGTTTAAATACTGTATAGATCCCTTCTTCTGCAGTTTAAATACTGTATAGATCCCTCTTTTTGTATATTCCCTGCTCCTATATGGTGTGCTGATAAACTCCTCATTGGTAACTTAAAATGGTCAAATGTACAGTATTATGCTATAACAAAGGATGTGAGAAAATAGTTATTAAAATTATTACAGTACAATAACTACAACATTTGTTTATCAAGACATGATTTTTAAGTTTCAAGGGCTTTCTCTTTTCTTTGCAAATGATCAAATGACAACAAAACATGAACAGGTCTTTCACATTTTATACTGATAAAGACACTTCAAAGATCTGTAAGGTGTTTATCATATTTAGGGTTGTGGCAGAAGACTGCTGATCTCCCGCTAATTGACGGTTATTTAATATAAACATGTTGAGCATCTCCAGGTCTCCACAGGTCTAAACTGCTGATGCTGATGTGTGTCTTTGGAACATCTACATTTAAAAAAGTATAATACATCTATTTAATATATACCATCAAAGTAAATCCATGATTTATTTTAGTCAGGTCTAAAGAAACATTATGATATGAAGAAAATGTATTTCAGAAGAACAGAATATGAGTTGGCCTACTGTATGTTAGTTATATGGCTATGCTCCATGTCATAGGCTGTAGGCTTGTTCATTTAGCTGGCAAGATATGCTTATAAGTCCTGTGCCATTATTTTATTTTATAGTAAGAAGAATATAATTTAACTTAGTTGAATCAAATATTGTATTTTTCCCATTACAGAGCGTGTGGCATATGAAGTGGCTATGTTGAGCGTAAAAGTTATTATTTTAAACAAGTACTATATGTTAGATTTAGTTATTTGTCAACCTTAGTTGTGAATGATACAAACCTTAGAATGTATTAGAAATCAGAACAGATATGGGCTGCATGAAGAGACTATAGGCTATTGATGATTTGAGAAAGTAGCAAAAAAAAAATGCTTGCTCTGTTTCTTGCCTCAGGCTGCACAGCTGTTCTCTCATCAAGTGATAATATTTTCACCCATCAGACTAATCTCAATTTAATATTGTCTTCAGTGTTTTTTTTTTAATAAAACAAAGGTGTGGTTGAATTTATTCTGCCACTGTGACTTCTTATTGTCTCGGCCTTTAGGCCTATATATCACCGTCGCAAACATATTAATTAACAGGTTATTGAGCAAACAACGCAACTATGACATCACATAGGTTGTAATATGGCTTTTTGGCTTCCCCGGTGATTTTACGCACGCACCGCTAATGCTTGTCTTTACTAATATGTACAATTTGTTTCGATTTAGAATGTCCCATTATTAAATGGACAGGGGACAAAATACATGTCATCTGTATGCACTCGATTAGTGAATGGAGGCCGCGTGCTTTCCCGCCAGTCAGTTTTATAGGCTACTTCGGTTTTATAGCGGAGCATGTGCTTAATATGAGCAGCTGAGAAATAAACATAAGAAGCCGTGTTTCACTCCACGCATCAACCACTGTTTGAGGAGCATGCTTTCGCTGCCCGACAGGGGATATTCCACCCAAACTATGTATGCCATGGGCTCTCCAACCTTGTTCCTGCAGATATTAAGTGCTTAATTTGGGAAACCAAGTGAAATCCGTTCGGGAACATCGATAGTAACATGTTTTCACAACTAAACAAATTTCACTAAACTGTTGACAGCCCGTCTGCGCTCTTGAGGAAGGAATACAGGAGAGAGGAGGTGGAAACGCATGGTGGTGAGATATGCTGTATAGCTAAAGGTAATGTTACTAGGCTATTCAAAATCAAATACAAATTCCCTAATTGTAGGCTAACTGTAAGCCGCCCTGCATAATCAATGAACCAGCAGCATCGCCTAGGACTATACTTTCTCTCCCAGACTCATGGATAGACATTTTGGAGTGTAAGGTAACCAGTCCATCCAGTATGCATAATAATACAGTCCACACTCAAAGGCTAGACCAATTATGTACCAAAGACATCTTAAATCAGTTTTGTTTTATGTTTTTATGCTATGCATAATATGTGGCAGGCTTCGTATTGTATAACGGCACAATCAACATTTTAATTAGTTTTTTTTAGGGGTGTGGGGGGTGGGGGGGGGCTCATAAGCCGATGCATATGCATAAGCGCTAATATGCATATGGGGAAGTGAAATGAATCATCACCTTAGAAAGCACTGTCCATTTCGATGTATTAGGCTTTGAAACAACAAACATATTTTACACTGTTTCAACTCGCTGTTGAACTAATTTCTTCAAATTGATCATCACAGTGAGGTGAGTTTTAAAAGTATGATAGGCCTACTGTTTTGATGATAAGTACCAGGCCATTAGGACCTGATGGTAGTTAGCAAGTTGGGTACTACTAACACATGTCCAGAGAGCATACAATGAGATTTTTTGTTGTACTTTTTACCCCTTCTCTCGTCAATTTCTTGATATCCAATTGGTAGTTGTCATGCCCTGATCTGTTTCACCTGTCTTGGTGATTGTCTCCACCCACCTCCAGGTGTCTCCTGTTTTCCCCATTAGTCCCTGTGTATTTATCACTGTGTTTCGTGTCTCTCTGTGCCAGTTTGTCTTGTTTTGCCAAGTCAACCAGCGTTTCTCCGAGCTCCTATTTTTCCCAGTCCCTGTTTTTGCTAGCCCTCCTGGTTTTGACCCTTGCCTGTCCTGATGCCGAATCTGCCTGCCTGACCACTCTGCCTGTCCTGACCTTGAGCCTGCCTATCCCCTTGTACTGTTTGGACCTGTTCACTGAATCCCTGCCTGTCGTGACCTCGAGCCTGCCTATCCCCTGGTACTGTTTGGACTCGGACCTGTTCACTGAACCCCTGCTTGTCGTAACCTCTAGCCTATCTATCCCCTGGTACTGTTTGGACTCTGACCTGGTTTATGAACTCTCACCTGTCCCCAACCTGCCTTTTGCCTACCCCTTTTGGTGTAATAAATATCAGAGCTCAACCATCTGCCTCCTGTGTCTGCATTTGGGTCTGTACCTTGTGCCCTTATAGTTATAGTCTTGACACAGTGCATTCAGAAAGTATTCAGACCCCTTGACTTTTTCCACATTTTGTTACGTTACAGCCTTGGATTCACATTTTTTTCCCCTTATCAATCTACACACAATACCCCATAACGACAAAGCAAAAACTGTTTATTTTTTATTTTGGCAAATGTGTGTATATATATGTAATATTTCATTTTATATATATTTAAATAAGTATTCAGACCCTTTACTCAGTACTTTGTTGAAGAGCCTTTGGCAGCGATTAGAGTCTCGAATCTTCTTGGGTATGACGCTACAAGCTTGGCACACCTGTATTTGGGGAGTTTCTCCCATTCTTCTCAGCAGATCCTCTCAAGTTCTGTCAGGTTGGATGGGGAGCATCCCTGCACAGCTATTTTCAGGTCTATCCAGAGATGTTCGATCAGGTTCTAGTCCGGACTTGAGCTGGGCCACTCAAAGACATTCAGAGACTTGTCCTATAGCCACTCCTGCATTGTCTTGGCTGCGTGCTTAGGGTCATTGTACTGTTGGAAGGGGATCCTCGCCCCAGTCTGAGGTCCTGAGCTTTCTGTAGAAGGTTTTCATCAAGGATCTCCCTGTACTTTGCTCCGTTAATCTTTCGCGCGATCCTGACTAGTCTCCCAGTCCCCGCCGCTGCAAAAATCCCCACAGCATGATGCAACCCAATTGGGATGAGTTGGACCACCGAGTGAAGTAAAAGCAGCCAACAAGTGCTCAGCATATTTGGGAACTCCTTCAAGGCTGTTGGAAAAGCATTCCAGGTGAAGCTGGTTGAGAGTATGCCAAGAGTGTGTAATGCTGTCATCAAGGCAAAGAGTGGCTACTTTGAAGAATCTCAAATCTAAAATATATTTCGATTTGTTTAACACTTTTTTGTTTACTACATGATTCCATATGTGTTATTTCATAGTTTGATGTCTTCACTATTATTCTACAATGTAGAAAATAGTAAAAATAAAGAAAAACCCTTGAATGAGTAGGTTTGTCCAAACTTTTAACTGTGTATATTTCTTCTGCAGGGAGACAGAAATAGCAAATAATAGCAAGCCATAAAGATAATTACTGAATTATGCATTCATGTACTAACTGCCTTAATATTAATAAATTGCAATAGAAATATCCATTTTTTTAAACATATCAATAGCGATATGCATATACAGAGCTTTCAGAAAATGTTTTTTCTTTTTGCACATTTATTGAAAATGAAATACAGAAATATCAAATTTATATAAGTATTCACACCCCTGAGTCAATACTTTATAGAAGCACCTTTAGCGGCGATTACAGCTTTGAGTCGTCCTGGGGATGTCTGTATCAGCTTTGTGAATTTGGATTTGGGGATTTTCACCCAATCTTCCTTGCAGATTTCCTCAAGCTCAGTTAAGTTAGATGAGGAACAGCAGTCTTCAAGTCTTACCACAGATTTTCAATGGGATTCAAGTCTGAGCTTTGGCTGGGCCACTCAATGATTTTCATGTTCTTGTTCTGAAGCCATTCCAGTGTTGCTTTGGCTGTATGCTTGGGGTCATTGTCCCGTTGGTTTGTAAATCCTCACCTCCCCAGTCAAAGGTCGTTTGTACTTTGAAGCAGTTTCTCAAGAATTTGCCTGTATTTGGCTCCATTCATTCTTCCCTCTATCAGTCTCCCAATCTCTGCCACTAAAAAGCATCCCCATAGCATGATGGTCCCACCACCATGCTTCACGGTCGGGGTGGTGGTAGACGGCTGATGAGCTGCGCCTGGTTTTCTCCAGACATACTGCTTTGCATTCAGGCCAAATAGTAACATTTTTGACTCGTCAGACAACATGATCTTTTTGCCATTTTTGCAAATTCCAGGCGTATTTTTTCATATTTTTTCAATTTCCTAATGATGGAGACCACTGAGTTTTTGGAAACTTTCAACACTTTAGAAATTGTTTTATACCCTTCCCCAGATATATGCCTCATCACAATTCTATCTTGGAGATCTATGGACAGTTCCTTGGACTTCATGGTATAGTTTCTGCTCTGACATGCAGTCAACTGTGGGACCTTATATAGACAGGTGTATTTCTTCATAAATCATGTGCAAACAATTGAATTGGCTACATATGGACTCAAATCAAGTGGTAATGACGTCTCAAGGATGATCAAAGGAAACTGGATGCACCTGAGCTCCGTTTGGAGTGTCATAGCAAAGGGTCTGAATACTTATGTATTTCATTTTCAAAAAATGTGTACCAATTTCTAAAAACATGTTTTCACTTTGTCATTATGGGTTATTGTGTATAGATGGATGAGACTTATTTAATCAATTTTGAATTCAGGCTGTAACACAACAAAATGTGGAATAAGTCAAGGGGTATGAATAGTTGGATGCAATAACATGTGGCATGGTAAGCCAGAGCTAAAGCAGGCTAAATTAGCAGTGGCTATTTAGTGTAGCATATAGCATGTGGGGCGAGCATTGAACAATATATAAAGCTGTTAGGCAAATAAACCAGCAGTATTAACAAAAAAATAGGCCTTAATTTGCATAAAAGCAAAAAAAGACAGGCCTTAATTTGCATAAAAAACAAGTGTGTGAAAGGTGCCAACAAGGACATTGTGTCAATTAACAACTACATGTAGCATCGAGAAAACTGATCAATGCACCAAGCATTACCATACTGCGACCATTAGCAGCCGAAATGCTACGCAAAACAAATGTTCATGTTGAGTGAATTCCTTTTCTGTTTCCTTCTTCAATGTAATAACATTTCATAGTCAAATTGTCATTGATGCATACTTTCTTGGATTGATTTGGAGAGTTTCACCTGAGCGTTTGGTGTGTTCTCACCTGTCTCCTTCTTCTTCTTTGGTATTATGGCGGTCTGTAAACAAATGTTATAGGTGCATGCCGCCACCTGTATTGGCTGTGTATCAGCCTACTATTCTGTAGTATGAATTCATTACACTTTGTGAAGAAATTGCCCTAACCAAGTAACCCTGCACCCATTAAAACCTCACCACTATTCCACTACTCTGGCCCCATCTGATTCTACTCCAGGCCAGCAGCCTGGGAAGACGGGAGACTGTTCCCCTAATTAATCTGTTGCCTTATCCTCAATAATCTTCAGCCTGGCATTTCTGCTTTCCAAACTCTGAGTCGTGTTCATAACCTTTCCGATGAAAACTATGAAGTCAATTTTTTTTTTACTATTGCTGTCCTTTGACACGGCACATTTATGGGAGCAAGATTATTAAGCAGGCAGCGAAAGCATGTCAGGACTAGTAGAAACACCAGTTCTCACAGTAACTTACTATTGGAGCAGCCATAGTAGCTCTATCAGTCCACCTAGTAGTTCCACCAATCTGTCTTACAGCCTCTGCATATGAGACATCATGATTGACAGTATATCTCTAGCCTTTCTCTGCACCTGTCATCCAACAAATGCTGCACTGTGTTCCCCCCAACAATTCCAACACTTAGCCTTCGCATTGTCCCCACTGTCCCCGTATTCATGTTCCCCTCCACACTTGGCACATATTTTATTTTCTTTACACTGAGCAGCTACATGTCCCATTCTCTGTCATTTAAAATGGGAATGGGACACATTCTGGGACATTGAAACTAAGGAAATCTACTTTCCACTACAAATCATTCAGGAAATCTGTTCTTTTTCGGCAAAACCTCAAACCTCATTAACACTGATAAGCTTTCATTTCTTTGACCCTCTTTCCTGCTGATCAACCTTTTAGCCTCAATCACTCTGCCCCCCTTCACAATTTCTATAATATCATCTATGGACATAGCTATTGGGGCCCCAGAAATGTCTCCCCTCAACTTGGCGTAAGCTCCAGGGACATGGCTTTTGATATTCTTCTTCTTGAGTTTCTATGATCAGAATCTTCCCCTGCTGAGCATGGCTAGCACAGAATGTTAGCAGTTTAACATTTCCAATGAGCTGGGATAGTTTTACTTCACCTATTTACGTCATTGGTTAATCAGATAGGGTGTAAATGCGGCTTTCTGTTCACATCAAACACCATCACAACTTTCCACTCCGACACATCATTACTCTGCTTCGCTACCTTCACCCTCTAGAAGCACCACTGCTTTTAGTAACATGGTCTCTCTTTTTTACCTGTCGCTTTCCACTACAGATCATTCAGGTCCTTGACCCTCAGCCTCCTGACCCATAACATCAGAACTATCAACCAAATTGATCTCATTCCAACGCAGCTGTTGCATCTCCAACCTTCTCTCTGTCTCATCCTTAGTCCTGCAGACTGGCTGAGTGGACTAAGGAAGTGTTTTGATAAGCAGGAGACCTGGGTTCACATCCACCTTCTCACATGAAGATGCACTTTATACATGTTACCCCTGCTATATTTTAAATATCCCTAAACACTTAGATTGTAACATCATTTATAATCTCACAATGGGCCTGGCAACTGTAGCCAATAATTAGTGCCCTAGGAAATGTATTCATTTCAAGTCTTCTTTAAAATCTTAATTCAAATATTGTCTGAAAATCCTCATCAATCAATATTTACACTATAAATCATTGGCATTTCAAAACCATTTGATTATATGAGAGACACAGTCTGCCAACACATGCTTTTTGTGTTTTGATGCTGCCATTTACATGCACTGAAACACATTTTTACATTTACATTTTAGTCATTTAGCAGACGCTCTTATCCAGAGCGACTTACAGTAGTGAATGCATACATTTCATACATTTCATGCATTTTTTTATAATAATTATTTTATTTTTTGTACTGGCCCCCCGTGGGAATCGAACCCACAACCCTGGCGTTGCAAACACCATGCTCTACCAACTGCTCTACCAACTGCTCTACCAACTGCTCTACCAACTGCTCTACCAACTGCTCTACCAACTGCTCTACCAACTGCTCTACCAACTGCTCTACCAACTGAGCCACAGGGAAGGCCAATGGTTTTCACAAGACTCTTAAAAACACCAATATTTACATTGAAGAACCACTTTGGGTGTGTCAGATTACTTGCATTGTGTTTTGAAATCCGTTCAGTGTATCAGAACACTTCTATTGGGTTTAAATTCCAACGTCTTCCAAATACCAGAGCTCAGCTTAGGCCTGCTGCTTTTCATGGTTTCACTGCACAATGATGGTGTTTGGAGTCTTTCTATTTTAACATTGTAGATGCAGCCATCTATAGCGTTTTAATGAAGGCTTTGATATTGTGAATATTATCTACATCATCACATTATTACTTTGTTAGAGTTTATAATGCTCTATTCCAGCTCTGGCATTAGAACAAGGCAATAGAACACATAAAAGGGTGCTTCAAGTAAAGTGTTTTTCTGTACAGGCGGGACACAATTCAATTGCACTGTGAAGCAAACAGAGCTGTTGTCATCAACATTTGCAACCGAAACAAATGTAGTGTTCTTTCCAGACAGGGATGCACATTACACTCTAGTTTGTATGCGGGTATACAGATGCTATGAACTACCCCGATGTAAATCCTATGTGTCTTACATACAAATTCACAAGCAGCAGAGATGGGTCACCGAACGAGCAAACGTACAAAGTAGCGGATGTTGTTTGATACCTTAGTTACATCGGTGACCTGGATTACACTATTGATGTCTATCTGCTTGTCTGAGGCATGAGGACTCACAGAGACACCTAGACTTGTGTTCAAAGTTCTAATTTGGTCTTGATGTTGCAGACAACCCAGGTTCAATCCCCAGGGTGTTACCCCCACCCACATAATGATCCGCACCCATGCACCGGCACACACACACATATACACAATGTACATCTTACAATGTACTGATCTATACTTAGCACTTCTATGAACTGACTTAACTGTCTTGATTCCATAGCGTGTTTCTCCAGAGGCCATCTCCAGGCATGATGTTTCTCCTCCATATGTATTAAAGATAAAGCCTGTCTCTCTCCTGCAGGTGATGGCTGAACACTTCTAGGCAGAACAGGAGTCCCCTCTACGGGGTGACAGAACAGTCAGCCAGCCCTCACTGGGCCTGAGAACAATTCCTGTTTAACCCAGTGCCAGACCACTGTAGAACATCTCCCCTAGATTGAACTCTTTGGCCTGAATGCCAAGTGTCACGTCTGGAGGAAACCTGGCACCATCCCTACAGTAAAGCATGGTGGTGGCAGCATCATGCTGTGGGGATTTTTTGCAGCGGCGGGGACTGGGAGACTAGTCAGGATCGAGCGAAAGATTAACGGAGCAAAGTACAGGGAGATCCTTGATGAAAACCTTCTACAGAGGGCTCAGTCCCCGCTGTTACATAAGGTGTTTTTTTTAATCTGTTTTTTAAAATCAAATTTTACTGCTTGCGTCAGTTACTTGATGTGGAATAGAGTTCCATGTAGTCATGGCTCTATGTAGTACTTTGTGCCTCCCATAGTCTGTTCTGGACTTGGGGAAGGTGAAGAGACCTCTTGTGGCATGTCTTGTGGGGTATGCATGGGTGTTCGAGCTGTGTGCTAGTAGTTTAGAGAGACAGCTCGGTGCATTCAACATGTCAATACCAATAAGTCAATACTAATACGTCAATCTCTCCTCTACTTTGAGCCAGGAGAGATTGACATGCATATTATTCCTATTAGCTCTCTGTGTACATCCAAGGGCCAGCCGTGCTGCCCTGTTCTGAGCCAATTACAAAGACCTTTTTCGTGGCACCTGACCACACGACTGAACAGTAGTCAAGGTGCAACAAAACTAGGGACTGTAGGACCTGCCTTGTTGATAGTGTTGTTAAGAAGGCAGAGCATCGCTTTATTAAAGACAGACTTCTCCCCATCTTAGCTACTACTGCATCAATATGATTTGACCATGACAGTTTACAATCTAAGGTTACTCCAAGCAGTTTAGTCATCTCAACTTGCTCAATTTCCACATTGTTTATTACAAGATTTAGTTGAGGTTTAGGGTTTAGGGAGTGTTTTGTTCCAAGTACAATGCTTTTAGTTTTAGAAATATTTAGGACTAACTTATTCCTTGCCACACACTCTGAAACTTACTGCAGCTCTTTGTTGAGTGTTGCAGTCATTGCAGTCGCTGGAGTAACTGACGTGTAAAGTGTTGAGTCATCTGCATACGTAGAAACTCTGGCTTTGCTCAAAGTCAGTGACATGTCATTAGTAAAAATTTAAAAAAGCAAGGGGCCTAAACAGCTACCCTGGGTAATTCCTGATTCTAACTGGATTATATTTGATAGGCTTCCATTAAAGAACACCCTCTGTGTTCTGTTAGACAGGTAACTCTTTATCCACAATATAGCAGGGGGTGTAAAGCCATAACACATACGTTTTTCTAGCAGCAGACTATGATCAATAATGTCAAAAGCTGCACTGAAGTCTAACAAGACAGCCCCACAATCATTTTATCATCAATTTCTCTAAGCCAATTATCAGTCATTTGTGTAAGTGCTGTGCTTGTTGAGTGTCCTTTCCTATAAGCATGTTGAAATTCTGTTGTCAATTTTCTTTACTGTAAATAGCATTGTATCTGGTCAAACACAATTTTTTCCAGAAGTTTCCAGAAGTTTTTTCCAGGGTTGGTAACAGGCTGATTGGTCGGCTATTTGAGCCAGTAAAGGTGGCTTTACTATTCTTTGGTAGCTGAATAACTTTAGCTTCCCTCCAGGCCTGAGGGCACACGCTGTCTAGTAGGCTTAAATTGAAGATGTGGCAATATTGTTCGCTATTATCCTCAGTCATTTTCCATCTAGATTGTCAGCCCCCGGTGGCTTGTCATTGTTGATAGACAACAATATTTTTTTCACCTCTTCCACAATGACTTTACGGAATTCAAAAGTACAATTCTTGTCTTTCAAAATTTGGTTCGATATACTTGGATGTGTAGTGTCAGCGTTTGTTGCTGGCATGTCATCCCTAAGTTTGCTTATCTTGCCAATGAAAAAGTCATTAAAGTAGTTGGCAATATCAGTTGGCTTTGTGATGAATGAGCCATCTGATTCAATGAATGAAGGAGCTGAATTGGCTGTTTTCCCCAAAATGTCATTTAAGGTGCCCCAAAGCTTTTTACTATCATTCTTTATATCATTTATCTTTGATTCATTGTGTAGTTTCTTTTTCTTTAGTTTAGTCACATGATTTCTTAATTTGCAGTGCGTTTGCCAATCAGTTGGGCTGCCAGACTTAATTGCCATACCTTTTGCCTCATCCCTCTCAACCATACAATTATTTAATTTCTCATCAATTCAAGGGGATTTAACAGTTTTTACAGTCATTTTCTTATTGGGTGCGTGTTTATTAATAACTGGAATAAGTAGTTTCATAAATGCGTCAAGTGCAGCGTCTGGTTGCTCCTCATTACAAACCACAGACCAGCAAATATTCTTTACATCATCAACATATGAATCACTACAAAACTTCTTGTATGACCTCTTATACGCTATATTAGGCCCAGCCATGGGAACTTTGGTTTTCCTAGATATGGCTATTATTTTGTGATCACTACGTCCTATGGATTTGGATACTGCTTTAATGCAAATATCTGCAGCATTAGTAAAGATGTGATCAATACATGTTGATTTCATTCCTGTGCTGTTTGTAACTACCCTGGTAGATTGACTGACAACCTGAACCAGGTTGCGGGCACTGGTTACAGTTTGAAGTTTTTTCCTGAGTGGGCAGCTTGATGATAGCCAGTCAATATTTAAATCACCCAGAAAATATACTTCTCTGTTAATATCACATACATTATCAAGCATTTCACACATATTATCCAGATACTGACTGTTAACACTTGGTGGTCTATAGCAGCTTCCCCCCAGAATGGGCTTTAGGTGAGGCAGATGAACCTGTAGCCATATTACTTCAACAGTATTTAACATTAGATCATCTCTAAGCTTTACAGGAATGTGGTTCTGTATATAGATCGCAACACCGCCTCCGTTGGCATTTCTGTCTTTTCAGTAGATGTTATAACCATGTATTGCTACCACAGTATCATCAAATGTATTATCTAAGTGAGTTTCAATGATTGTCAGAATATGAATTTCATCTGTTACAAGCAAGTTATTGACTTCATGGACCTTGTTTCTTAGGCTACATATGTTATATGCTTGATTGTTTTTAATGCTTTACTGGGAAGCTTATCAGGGGTAGACTTACTCATGTTATTTACTTTGGAGCTGATAGTGCAGGGTGAGCTGCATAAAGTGGTCTTCCTACTATTGCACACCGCCTCAGTGCTAACAGTGTAACTCTGGTTTATAGGCTCATGATTACTGCTTACAATAGCTGTAGGATAAACAGATGTGTTCTGTGCAGTTAGGGGTACATAAATTAAATTACTTACATTGTGTTTACCAATGCCCCTAAGATCATGTACGTTTGATGCAGCATTATGACGACTCCTTGTCACAATGGTAGGGATTAACTGAGCTGGTCTTGGGTCATTATTAAGTCATTGTTTCAGAGCAGCCTTGAAATGCGTGGACAGAGTCCAGGAGCCAAGATGATTTGGATGGACTCCGTCATTCCTGTAGAGTATCTTCTGTTTCCAGAAGGTGTCAAAGTTATCAATAAAAGTGACTCCAGCAGACAGTAGTCTTTTAGCCAGATGTGTAATGCCTGCAGTCTGCTGAATCTTTCACACCCGCGGCCCAACGATGGTACTGGACCTGAAATTATTGGCCGTTTTTTGGAGTCTTTTAATGCTAAAATCAGTTCTTTAAAATCCATTTTCATATGTTCCGATCTATCCCTCCTGATGTCGTTTGACCCCACATGGACTACGACAGTGTCAGCTCCCGGGATCTGTCATAGAACAGTAGGAAGTAACCTTGTGATGTCCTGTACTCGTGCTCCTGGGTAGCATAGGGTTTTTTCCTTGGGAACTGAGATGTTTCTCACCACAGAGCTGCCATTGATGACAGCTGGTGATGTTGAATGGGCCGGTCTCTCAGGCAGCCTCACGGTCTGATGAGGGTGGGAGCTCCGAGGATCTGAACCCGAGGTATCAGCCACCGGAGACGGAAACAGAGCCGAGGACAAAGACGCAGGTACCTCCGGATCCGATCTTGATTGGGAAGCCAACCCAGACGAAGGCGCCGGAACCTCTGGATCCAGGGCGGCAAAGCTGTTTCTGGTCTGTGTCAGTTCCGGGTTCAACATCTCCATGGAGACCCCCGTTGTCTTCCACGGCGAGTGACATACCTCCATGGCTGGTTGTTTGGGTCAAGATCAGCTCCGTTCTCCAGGGAAGGCAGAGACCCCTTCGGGGATGGAAACCTGCCTAGTATCAGCCAGTCGGCTGTGGAGAGCCAACACGGAGGCGAAACTTCCACCAGACCAGGGTGGCGTCCGGCTACTGGGGTGGAAGAAAAATAAAAAGTAGGTTGGCGTGGGTTCCTCAGTAGCTTATGCAGGTTTGCTACTTGCTTGCTAAGAGTAGCTACTTTGCTCCTGTAGTCCTCCGCAAGCAACATTGAAAGCCAACGCGGTCCACATAGTCCAGGAACAAAGCAAAGTAAATGCAGCTCCTGCAACGTTGGAAACATTCAATAGCGGCTCCATTTGAGACCGCCGAGCCAGCTAGGCTAGCTGGGCTTTCGTGTCTCTCCCACAATGCGTAATCTGGCAGGTTCCCGGGGAAGATAGCAGCGCTCACAGCAATTTAGCCCAACAGAACCGCAGGATCCAAAATAAAATAAATGTATATGAAAACACTGTCAGTTTTTAAACTGAGGTCTTTAGTTCAGGTTTCAGCGTTCAACATCAACAAACATACGTCACACTCTGATGACGTCAGTGTCTCATCTGTGATACAGCCTGGAATTGAACCAGGGTCTGTAGTGACACCTCTAGCACTGAGATGCAGTGCGTTAGACCCCTGCAACACTCATGCATGTGGGTCAGGGGGGAGTAGATTGTCCAGTTACCCAGACAGATCAGTCCTGGCCTGGGCAGAGAGAGCAGGACCTCATTGCAACACTGGCCCGTGCGTGCGCCATTGTGTGCATGATCTTTTAGTCTATCCTCACCATGCACGATCATGACACACAGGTTAAAATACCAAAATCCAAAAAATCGATTTCGGGGAATGTCAAAACACACATGAAACATTCATAGACATTACGCTAGCTAGCTGTTGCTATTTTTTCCTGAGAGATGAACATTGGCTTGTTATTTTACCTGACATGCATATGTCCTCTTTTTAGCTGGTTCTTTGTAGAATTTTCAGTGGGAGTCATACAAAATTGTGTTTCTCTACTCCACAGGTAATAAGGGAAACCCTGTTCATTTTTAGTTTGTTTTCTTTGATGAATCTCTCCTAGTTGGTCTTTCATCCACGTGGGTTTGTATCTTCCTGCTATCCAATAAGGAGGGGACCTGCAGCATGTTGAGCATCTCTAATAGAGACGTCTGCGCACGCAGGTGCTAAAATAGAACTTGGACACGCTGCAAGACCCCTCCTTATTGGATACATTTATTTTGCATCACTCGCTCACGCAACATGAATGGTGTAGTCAGAGTGTCAGCCTGCCCCCCTCCATTAGTACCACGGGTCCATGACTGGGCGGTTCAGGGCACCAAAACCCACTGACAGATAAATCACCTTGAATTATTCATTCTGTGCAATAGGGAATTACAGGCCAAGAGGAGGAGAGAGAGAGGAGGAGGAAGAGAGGAAAGAGGATGTATGAAGGCAGAAGAGATGAAGAGGGGAGATGATAGGATGAGAGGGGAGGGGAGGGGAGGAGAGGAGAAGAGGAGGTGAGATTACAATTTGACTTATCCCTTGGGGCTATATACCATAGCAAAAGTTAGATAAAGGGATTGAATAGAAACTTTTAACTCCTGAAACATCATTTGAAAATGTAACATCTCTCTTGTATCCTTATGTAACAGCACAGTAGGTGACAGAGTGAGATTCACAGTAGTTATCACCTAGCTAGGGGGTAGGCAACGATCACAGTTCACGCAGTCTATCTTTTCACAGTAGTTATCACCAAGCTAGGGGGTAGGTCACGTTCACAGTTCACACAGTCTAGTCTTTTCACAGTAGTTATCACCAAGCTAGGGGGTAGGTCACGTTCACAGTTCACACAGTCTATCTTTTCACAATAGTTATCACCAAGCTAGGGGGTAGGTCATGTTCCCTGTTCACACTGTCTTTTCATGCAATTATCACCAGCACCACATACTCTGGAGGAGATAAGGGGTTCCTCTCAAGTGTTCCTCTGATGATTAGTAGGGCTGGGAATTGCCAGGGACCTCACAATGCGATATTATCGCTATACTCAGGTGCCGAAACGATATGTATTGCAATTCTTACGATTCTATATGTATTGTGATTCGATGTTCCGAATGTACGTCTGCTGCAGAGGAACAAGAGAGATCATGAGAGGTACATGATCAGTCATGGAAGTAAATGCTGAAAACAGATTGTCTCCCTATTTAAAAAGAAGATGAAGGAAATAGTGGAGTTGTGGTGCTGGTCCAGCCGACTAGAGCGAACATAACAGTGTGATATTGTCAAAACCATACCATACATTTTATCATAACAAATCATTTTCCAATATGTAACTGTATCATTTATTCCCACATCACTACTGCTTATCATATGATAGTGTATACTGTGTATGCATTGGACTAGGAGAACTAGGAGAATTAATCCACAACTCTGTACTGATTAATGTCCAACGGGGAGACTCAGCTCCTGATACTGGCATGATAATGGCCTCATTATGATAATGTCATTGATTAAAATAGGAAAGGAACCCACAACTCGTTCACAACGTGTTTTTTTCATAAAAAATGTTTTATTGAAATGAGATGGTTGTCTATTCGACACGATAGACTTCCACGTTGTGTCCATTCTGTCATTACATTTCTGTGAACATTAGCGAAAAAGGAGAGACAGACTAGCATCCATGCTAGTGCATGTCGTGCCTCAATAAACATCATATTTTGTGACACCCGTGATCTGAATGGCATTAATGTTTTTAATCTGTTGAGATTGGATTAATCTGGCAATAGGTTCAGAGATCCAGCCAGATGTATGTACAGGTCTTGTGTCAGTCCCATGGTAGTTAGGATTAGAAAAGCTTTAATTATATGATTCAATGCTCTATGGAAACGTGTGTGAATGTGTGTCTATATTTTGTGTGTGTATGTTTGTAGGTGTTTTATATTGTATCATCATTTGTAAATACGAGGCCTTTCACAATCTCATAAACATCTCTCTCCTTGCTATCGGCAGAATCAGTGTGTGTGTGTGTGTGTGTGTGTGTGTGTGTGTGTGTGTGTGTGTGTGTGTGTGTGTGTGTGTGTGTGTGTATTCAGTGAGACATTATTTACTAATCTCCGCTTCTGATTGTTGACCACCATGGCTGTCACGCAGGTGTTAGTAAGAATCTCTGTCACACACACAGTGAGAACACAGTGAGAACACAGTGAGCTATTCAGAGTGTGTGTGGACATTTATTTATTCATGAACATTTTATTGCACTCCCACAGAGGACGTTGTCTATTTGCTGGATCTCGTAAGGTTTGGGACAAAATAAACATTGAGTATTGAAAGACAGTATGGGACGTTATAGTGATGGGTATTTCCCTGTAGAATGGGAGATTACAAGACAGTGAAAATGTATTGCTGGCTGCATGTAATAACACTCATATTCCATACATGTTGGATTAACTTCCGTGGCATTTAAATGTAAGAGTCATCGTTTTATTAAAACATCTGGCATTTTGCACAGTGAAGAATCTGTTTGGCTGACTGAATATATCACCAGAGTAGTGAGAGAATGGAAACAGAGAGGGAATCAGCATGAATATAAGGACAAGAAGAGAGAGAATGAGGAATGAGACAGACAGACAGACAGACAGACAGACAGACAGACAGACAGACAGACAGACAGACAGACAGACAGACAGACAGACAGACAGACAGACAGACAGACAGACAGACAGACAGAGAAAGAGTGGTACTCTGAGGGAAAGAAATAAACAGACAGACAGGGAGGGAGAATGGTACTTTGAGTACTAGTGGGAGACAGGTGTTGTATTGATTGGTTGTATAAGTGAATTCTCAAGCCTTACATTTACATTTTAGTCATTTAGCAGACGCTCTTATCCAGAGCGACTTACAGTAGTGAGTGCATACATATCATACATTTCATTTCATGCATTTAAAAAATCTAAAAGTTGTACTGGCCCCCCGTGGGAATCAAACCCACAACCCTGGCATTGCACACACCATGTTGGCGTTGCAAACACCATGTTCTACCAACTGAGCCACAGGGAAGACCCTTAGTTGTTCTTCTTAATAAGGGATGTTTCACGAGAGGAGGATCACATCAGCTGGACTCTCCACTCTAGACACTGTTCTTCTTCACCAAGCTCACTATGTTTTCAGACCTCAAAAGTGGTCAGATGTTGAGATATGTTAATGTGCCATTGCCATCGTTTGTATAGATTCAGCTATATGTCTCAACACTACATTGGAGATAATAAGGCAAACTTTGAATGCATTCCATTTGATGCATTCCAGCGATGCGTGTTGTAGGACACTACAGCATCAGTAACCTTCAGTAACTGTTCATGAGATGGAAGTGCTGTGTTTCAACTGCTCATAGCAACTGTCACATGCAGCATCATCTGATCAAGAACAGAACTGCATGTTCTTTGCCTTTCCTATATTTATAGAGCTTCAGATCTCTTCCAGACAAACAAGAATTGTAACGTAGGTAATGTACTTTTCAAAAAAAGAGAGATATCACATTGTACTTACCGTCTCTTGGAACTAATTGACATTTGTATGGCTATCACATAAAGAGGCATCATCTAACTGTAAATCTGTGCTAGATGATAAATGATAACCTTTCAAGGTGTCTAACATTTAAAACTCTTTGCTCTCAAACTAACGCCTACACATTGTGGCGCTTGGAGATGTGGGAGAAGAGCTTGTTTATTTAGCCTCATATACTTCTCAATTTGCATTTCTCTTTATCTTTTTCTACTTGTGTGTGTGGTTGTGCGCATAGTTCAAGACTGTGTTTTTGTCAGTGACGTGTGTGCTTCTTGTAGCTAGTACCTACCTGTCTATCTTGGTCTTAATCATGTCAAGAGCAGCAACTCTGAGAAACACAGCTATTTCTGGAGCCAGGGTGTGGTATGCAGAGTGAAGGGGTCGCATAGTTGCGCACAGTTGTGATTTAGCAGGATGGAAACCGTACAGGAAGTCATAGTTTGAATCTTGTCGAGTTTACTCTCAGGAAATGTGCATCCAATGCAGACTAGTGTTATTAACAGCACTACAGTGCTTTAAGGTCTGTGTAGAGATACACCACCTGATTGTAGTCTGATTTACTGTCATTTCTGACTCTCATTATGAAAGTGAATCATTCATGCAGTGTGTTCCTGTATGGCTCAGCTGCTAGAGCATGGTGCTTGCACCGCCAGGGTTGTGGCTTTGATTCCCGGTGCCACCCATACGTAAAATGTATGCATGCATTATGGAATTTGCTTTGGATAAAAGCATATGATATATATTATTATAAACTGGGTGGTTCAAGCCCTGAATGCTGATTGGCTGAAAGCCGTGTTATATCAGATCGTAAACCATGGGTATGATAAAAACAGCACCTCAGGGGTTTGTGGTATATGGCCAATATACCACTGCTAAGGACTGTATCCAGGCACTCCACATTGTGTCGTGCGAACAGCCCTTAGCCGTGGTATATTGGCCATATACCACACCCCCTCAGGCCTTATTGCTTAATTATATATTGTTCCATAAGCACCAGCTGCCAGCCAAACAGCTGGGGTGCATCATATTTTTGGGGGCCATGCACCCCGCAGCCCTTAGCTGGATACTTTTTATATAACGATTGTCAGTAGCATACTGATCATGTGCACATTCTGTCTGTCGCTAGTGTCTCTGGCCACAAAAGAAGAAATTGGATCCATGAAGAAAATTGGATCCATGGAGTACAACTTTGACATTGAAAGATACAATTAACTGTTGTGTCTTCAACACATTTGTTGAAATTATTCTAATAAAGGGAGTTTTTCTATTATTTTCTCCCTGGTGTGGTGATGTTGTGTTAATACATGTTAGGTGTAGGGCTGTTGCGGCGACCGTATTACCGCCACGAGTCATGACGGCAGTCAAATTCCACATGACCGTTTAGTCACGGTAAATAGGCTTCTCCAGGCTCTGATTCTGCTGATGGTCATTAGTAGCCTACCAAACTTGCTAACTGCCTGGTACTCAGCACCCTATTGTCCCTCTAATCACTCTGACATCAATGCATAAGTAATCAAAAATCAAATCAAACACTTCCTGAGAGGCCATGACCTAATGTTGCACAACATTTCTATAGGCTATGCAATTGCATGAGAGGCCGACTACCGTAAATTCCAGTCTATAAGCCGCAACTTTTTTCCCACGCTTTGAACATCGCGGCTTAAACAATGACGCGGCTAATATATGGATTTTTCCCGCTTTCAATTTTTTTTTTCTTCCTAAAAACACATTCTGTGACGTGCTCAGTTTTTTGGCGGCATGAAGCTTTCATTAGACCAATGAAATTGCCAAACGGGTTAAGGTCAAATAACTTTTTTGTTTACTGTTTAGATTAAATCGAACGCTCTCAAACTTCCCATCATTCTGATTACGGTAGTAATTTTGTCACCCTCATCATGGCAAAGACACGGAGAAATGTATATGATGCAGCTTTCAAGTTGAAGGCGATTGATCTGGCTGTTGGAAAAGGAAATAGAGCTGCTGCACGGAAGCTTGGTCTTAATGAGTCGATGATAAGACGTTGGAAACAGCAGCGTGAGGAATTGACTCAGTGCAAAAAGACAACTAAAGCTGAATTAAATATTATCACTTGGTAATGATGCGCAGCATTTTTTGCGCCTTTTTCAAATCACAGTCGCACACCTCATGTAGCCTAGCCCATAGTCCTATATGTTTTAATAAGGTTCATATCACACCTCATGTAGCCTAGCCCATAGGCCAATATGTTTTAATAAGGTTTATATCACACCTCATGTAGCCTAGCCCATAGTCCTATATGTTTTAATAAGGTTTGTATCACACCTCATGTAGCCTAGCCCATAGTCCTATATGTTTTAATAAGTTTTGTATCACACCTCATGTAGCCTAGCCCATAGGCCAATATGTTTTAATAAGGTTTATATCACACCTCATGTAGCCTAGCCCATAGTCCTATATGTTTTAATAAGGTTTATATCACACCTCATGTAGCCTAGCCCATAGTCCTATATGTTTTAATAAGGTTTGTATCACACCTCATGTAGCCTAGCCCAAAGGCCAATATGTTTTAATAAGGTTTATATCACACCTCATGTAGCCTAGCCCATAGGCCTATATGTTTTAATAAGCTTTATATCACACCTCATGTAGCCTAGCCCATAGGCCTATATGTTTTAATAAGCTTTATATCACACCTCATGTAGCCTAGCCCATAGGCCTATATGTTTTAATAAGGTTTATATCACACCTCATGTAGCCTAGCCCATAGGCCAATATGTTTTAATAAGGTTCATATCACACCTCATGTAGCCAAGCCCATAGGCCTATATGTTTTAATAAGGTTCATATCACACCTCATGTAGCCTAGCCCATAGGCCTATATGTTTTAATAAGGTTTGTATCACACCTCATGTAGCCCAGCCCATAGGCCTATATGTTTTAATAAGGTTTGTATCACACCTCATGTAGCCCAGCCCATAGGCCTATATGTTTTAATAAGGTTTATATCACACCTCATGTAGCCCAGCCCATAGGCCTATATATTTAATAAGGTTTGTATCACACCTCATGTAGCCCAGCCCATAGGCCTATATGTTTAATAAGCTTTATATCACACCTCATGTAGCCTAGCCCATAGGTCTATATGTTTTAATAAGGTTTATATCACACCTCATGTAGCCTAGCCCATAGGCCTATATGTTTTAATAAGGTTCATATCACACCTCATGTAGCCCAGCCCATAGGCCTATATGTTTTAATAAGCTTTATATCACACCTCATGTAGCCTAGCCCATAGGTCTATATGTTTTAATAAGGTTTATATCACACCTCATGTAGCCTAGCCCATAGGCCTATATGTTTTAATAAGGTTTATATCACACCTCATGTAGCCCAGCCCATAGACCTATATGTTTTAATAAGCTTTATATCACACCTCATGTAGCCTAGCCCATAGGCCTATATGTTTTAATAAGCTTTATAGCACACCTCATGTAGCCCAGTCCATAGGCCTATATGTTTTAATAAGGTTTGTATCACAACTAAAGTGGCCAAATAACTTCTTAAAGTGTAGCACATTTATCCTCTTCACAAGGGGTGAACTGGCATATATAAGCAGTATGTGAGTTTCAAGTTTGGGGAAGATCATTTTCACCATAAAAATGGACCTTAATAATAAAAGCATTACATTCATAATTACATTTACAGTCACTTTTGATAATGGTGTTTTCTGCTAATGGAACATTCACGCTTATAGCCTACTGCCTTGAGCGCATTGTTACGCTTATAATGTGAAGAAATAGCCTAATAGTTTATCAACATTTTAAGCTAAACGTGTCACACCCTGATCTGTTTCACCTGTCCTTGTGCTTGTCTCCACCCCCCTCCAGGTGTCGCCCATCTCCCCATTATCCCCTGGGTACTTATACTGTGTTCTCTGTTTGTCTTGTTGGTCAATTCAACCAGCATTTTTGCCTCAGGTCCTGATTTTCCCCAGTCTCTCTTTTCTCGCCCTCCTGGTTTTGACCCTTGCCTGTCCTGTCTCTGAGCCCGCCTGCCTGACTATTCTGCCTGACCCTGACCCTGAACCTGCCTGCCGTCCTGTACCTTTGCCCCACTACTCTGGATTATCGACCCCTGCCTGCCTTGACCTGCCATTTGCCTGCCCCTGTTGCTGTAATAAACATTGTTACTTCAACACAGTCTGCATTTGGGTCATACCTTCAAACCTGATAAAACGTTCTGATCTGTTGTGTCAGACACATTGCATAAAAACGTTTTTTTGATGCTAGTGGTTGTATTAATTTGGGATCTATCGCATCCCACAACTGTCCCAGACTATGTTTGGAATATTTATTTCTAGAATACTTTTGTTCTATAGGGGATAGTAGATTGACACATGGTAGTGCTTTTGCTGTTTGTTAGGCCTACTCATCTTGTTGGCTGATGAAAAGTAAAAGTGGACAGTTCTTCCAATATCTTCAAAATGCACCTCTGAATTAGATAATGCCACGTGCAGTTGCGTCCCCAATGTGTCTGCCTTCACTTGTAGCCTGTGAGAAAGACCCAATCACGTGATGGAGCGCACAGCACTCAGAGAGAAGGGCACAACGGCCACTGGCCGCAAAAGGCATTGCTTTTTTTAGGGCACATTACAGCCACACAAAAGGGGATGCCGCCATGAAATTGTAGGCATTATCAAGTGCTTGTGAAATTGCGTACAGCCTGCACAAAAAACAAAGCAGAGCTCATGCCTTTTAAGTGACTTTTTTCAAATCATCATGCAGCCTTACAATGTATTAAAAATCCAAACATAGGCCTCCCAAGTGGCGCAGTGGTCTAAGGAACTGCATCACAGAGCTAGCTGTGCCACTAGAGATTCTGGGTTTGAGTCCAGGCTCTGTCGCTGCCGGCCGCAACAGGGAGACCCCTGGGGTGGCGTACAATTGGCTCAGCGTTGTCCGGGTTAGGGGAGGGTTTGACCCGGCAGGGACGTCCTTGTCCCATCGCGCACTAGTGACTCCTGTGGTGGGCTGGGCGCAGTGCATGCTCGCACGGTGTTTCCTCCGACACATTGGTGCGGCTGGCTTCCGGGTTAAGTGGGCATTGTGTCAAGAAGCAGTTCGGCTTGGTTGGGTTGTGTTTTGGAGGACGCATGGCTCTCGACCTTCGCCTCTCCCGAGTCCGTACGGGAGTTGCAGCGATGAGACAAGACTGTAACTACCAATTGGATACCATGAAATTGGGGAGAAAAAGGGGTAAAAAATGTATTAGAATATAAACATATAGGCCACCGTTTGTTGAACAACTAAAGTTACGTTGATAACTATAAACAAAGCATGTAGGAATACCTAGTTCTTTGTTAACCGCTCAACACAGAATAGCCACAGGTACGCACTCCCTCAAATCGTTTGGAGAAAATATCCTTTCTATTTTAATCAGCTTTGTTCAATTGTATTCTTCATACTATAAAATAATCCCATGGAATTCTAATCAAATCTTGTCTGCTAAATGAACCAGTGTAGCCCACAGCCATATGGCATAGCCAGATCAGGACCTAACATAAGGACAACTCAGAGTATGCTATTCTGTTCTTCTGAAATAGACTACATTTTCTTCATATCATGCTTCTTTAGGCCTGTCTAAAATATATCATGGATTTATTGTGAAGGTGTAGGCTATATTACATCGATTGTTTTAATACTTCTCAAAAAAATGTAGATGTTCCAAAGGTCTACATCAGTGTCTTGTGTGGAAGCCAGGAGGTGCTAAATGTGTTTATGTTAATTAACGGTCAATTAGACCGACAGTTATTTGATTGACAATCACCGGCTGACGAAATGTTGTGACCGCCACAGCCCTAGTCAGGTGTATAACAGTATTGTATCAGGAGCCTGGATGTAGTATTATGCTGGCACTATTTTGGGCTCTTTTGGAGGAATTAATGCAGTTTTCTATTGATGTATTCACCTCCACATGAAAGAGAAACTGGGTCCCAGGTGGTGTTCTCATAGCTAAGAGAGACAGAAAACACAAGCACTATCTCTCTCCCACCCTCTCCCTATTGCTCTAGTCTACTGTATCGCTCCCTCTCCCACTCTCTCCAGGGGGCTTGGCTGATGTGCTAGTTTCTGTGTAATCCGAGGCTGTATGTGTGTTTAATGAAAGCACCTGCTGTGTGCCCTCCATTAATCCGTCTGATCGATAAAGAGCCAGAGATGTAGGAAGCTACACTGTCACGAAATCTCTGTCTGATAGCTCAATTTTTATTGTACCTTTTATTTAACTAGGCAAGTCAGTTAAGAACAAATTCTTATTTACAATGACGGTCTAGGAACAGTGGGTAAACTGCCTGTTCAGGGGCAGAACAACAGATTTGTACCTTGTCAGCTCAGGGATTTGAACTTGCAACCTTACTAGTCCAACGCTCTAACCACTAGGCTACCCTGCCGCCCCATAATTAACACTGTCCAACACAATGCCAGGCCAATTAACACTGTCCAACACAATACCAGGCCAATTAACCCTATCCAGCACAATACCAGGCCAATTAACACTGTTCAACACAATACCAGGCCAATTAACACTGTCCAACACAATACCAGGCCAATTAACACTGTCCAACACAATACCAGGCCAATTAACACTGTCAAATAGTTTTGTTTGCCCTGACCATAGATATAGAACCCTGATATATTGGCCCTGAAATTCACCAGCCTAGAACAGGTAATTCGCATGCATTTGTGGTTTACATCTTGTATGTGATCTTAAGTAATTTGTTATCCTGATGGCATGATCTCATCAAGCTCCTCAATGTCAAGACCTTGACCAGGCATAACAGCTTATTACCCTTGTCTAGGTGTGGAGGAGTAAAGCACGTTGCCTTGAGGGTGTGCATGTGTGTGTGTGTGTGTGTGTGTGTGTGTGTGTGTGTGTGTGTGTGGTGTGGTGTGTGGGGGGGGGGGACATGTGTGCGCAATGACTCAATGACAGGAGTCAGTATATATACTCCTATGAGAAACACCCAGACTATTCATTCTCTACTGCTGTTTTTACTTAATGTGGAGGATGGACAGATGAGAGAGCGAGAGAGTATGGACAGATGAGAGTGAGAGAAAAAGAGAGAGAGAGGAGGAAACTCACCTAAGATTATGTTTTTCCATAAACTGTCATTTTAAGCTGACTTATAAGAGAGTGGAAGGAGCAGCTCTCTGTGTGCAGAATAGAAGGTTGGACGGTCATGATGTCTTCTCCTGAACGTTAGGACGGTTGATGGGTGGATCTAGCTGTGCCCTTCCTGCAACATGACAGGCTGTTTGCAGAGTGTGTGAGGTTAGGGTGTGTATTAACCTAACGTAGCAGGCGGAAAAGAAGTGCCTGAAACTAGATTCCCTACATCAGTGGTTAACCAACCTTTTCTGAGTTAAGATCACTTTCTGAGTCAAAATGCAAGCTGAGATCTACCGCTCAGATCAGAAGCCTATGCAACATCAAACAATTAAAAACAGTTTTCCAGCAATGAGGTTTGTGCAGTAGGCTATAGGCCCAATACAATATCACTGCATTTTGGCTATGGGACCCCTGTCGACCAAAAGGTTATATTTTTGACACATCTATCCATAGAACATTCTTCCAAGAGTCTTGATGATCTTCCAGGTGCTTTTTGGCAAACTTGAGTCAACTTTTTGAACGAGATGGGTCCCATTATGTCTGGCCAAAACCAAACACTTAATTCCACACTATGAACCTCATAGCAATGGTCAAGCATAGTGGTGGTAGTGTGATGGTTTGGGCATGCTTTGCTGTTTCAGGACCTGACGACTTGCCTTAATAGAGGAAACCATGAATTCTGCTCTGTATCAGAGAATTCTACAGAAGACTGTCAGGCCATCCGTCTGTGAGCTGAAGCTGAAGCGCTGCTGGGTCATGCAGCAAGACAATGACCCAAAACACACTATCAAGTTTTCATGAAAATGGTTAAAAAGCAACACATTTGAAGTTTTGGTATGGACTAGTCAAATCCCAGACCTAATCCAAATTGAGATGTTGTGGCAGGACTTGAAACGAGCAGTTAGTTCATGCTTGAAAACCCCAAAATGTTGATGCGTTAGAGCAGTTCTGCACACAAGAGTGTGCCAAAATTCCTCCACAGTGATGTGAGAGACTGATCAACAACTGCAGGAAGCGTTTGGCTGCAGTCATTGCAGCTAAAGGTGGCACAATCAGTTATTGAGTGTAAGGGGGGATTACTTTTCACACAGGGGAATTGGGTGTTGCATAACTTTGTTAAATAAATAAATAAAACAAGTACCAATGTTTTTTGTTATTTGTAAACTCAGGTTCCCTTTATCTAATATCAGGTTTTGGTTGAAGATCTGATAACATTCAGTATCAAAACTATACGACAATAGAGAAAATCAGAAAGGGGACAAATACTTTTTCATGGCACTGTAAGTGAGCATAATCATTTCCCTTCTTTTTTTTACTGGACTGATGACCTGCATCTGATGGTCAGTCTGAGGGAGGGAGGAAACATAGGTGAGGCTGCCTCTCACCCGACTCACGTTCCCTCTGCCCTCCTTCCCTCCGCTGAGAAAAGAGGACAGGGTCTTCCAGCCGATGGCGAAACTCAAGTCGCACTGCATTACTTCTGCCTCATGCATCAATTCATGTTGTTACTGCTATGACCAGAGATAGTGAAATCTTCCTCAATATTAAAAAAGACACAAACGGCTAATAATAACAATGCTAACTTATCGGAACACTTTGCTAAACTCATTCATTGTAGCTGTAGTGCTGTTTGTAGTGTGTGGAAGTAGGGAGAACGCACATTTTATAGCTTATAAAGGTGTTTAACAAAGTGTTGACAAAGCAGAAAAATCTACTTAAACATGATCATACATATAAAAACAGCAGCTCTTTGCTATATTCGTTGAGTCTCTCTAGTCATGGTTTTAAAAGTTTAGAAATCCCACACTACCAACTTTGCTGTGTGTTCGAGGCTTCTTTTTCCAGTCTATGGCTCGAGGAAACTGTGCAGACACGGTGATCAGAGCTATCTGATTGGCCAGCGGTAGCCCTATAGGTGCACTTGATTTGCTGTCTGGGCCTGCCAGGTAGATGGAGTTCGACCTTCAGACACATGAAATGGTTCAAAATGGGAACACTTTGCCTTCCCGGCGCTAGGGCTGCTGAATCAAATGCACCTACAGCCAACAGCACTAGGGCTGCTGAATCAAATGCACCTACAGCCAACAGCACTAGGGCTGCTGAATCAAATGCACCTACAGCCAACAGCACTAGGGCTGCTGAATCAAATGCACCTACAGCCAACAGCACTAGGGCTGCTGAATCAAATGCACCTACAGCCAACAGCACTAGGGCTGCTGAATCAAATGCACCTACAGCCAACAGCACTAGGGCTGCTGAATCAAATGCACCTACAGCCATCAGTGCAAAAGGTTTTAATAAATAGGAACGCAAGGCTTTATCGTTGGGTTTTTTACAGAAATGTTTGGTGATTTGACCAGGAATTCCTTGGAGATCGACCAGTTGGTGACCAGCGCCCTACATACTGGTTCTCTTCTGCACTGTCCAACCAATCCAGTAAAAGTGGAGGAGGAGTTAGGATGGAGTGTCACCTTGTTAACGTCCACAAGTGGAAGTCGCGTCACGGGCTCTATTTCCATTTCTCCTGAAAACCAGAACATCTGGTTGCTGGGGACTCAGCAGAGGCTAGGGGTTGCTGGGGACTCAGCAGAGGCAAGGGGTTGCTGGGAACTCAGCAGAGGCAAGGGGTTGCTGGAGACTCGGCAGACGCTAGGGGTTGCTGGGGACTCAGCAGAGGCTAGGGGTTGCTGGGTCTCAGTAGAGGCTAGGGGTTGCTCGGGACTCAGTCGAGCCTAGGGGTTGCTGGGGCCTCAGCAGAGGCTAGGGGTTGCTCGGGGACTCAGCAGAGCCTAGGGGTTGCTGGAGCCTCAGCAGAGGCAAGGGGTTGCTGGGATCTCAGCAGAGGCTAGGGGTTGCTGGGGAGTCAGCAGAGGCTAGGGGTTGCTGGAGGACTCGGCAGAGGCTAGGGGTTGCTGGGAGACTCGGCAGAGGCTAGGGGTTGCTGGGGACTCAGCAGAGGCTAGGGGTTGCTGGGTATCAGTAGAGGCTAGGGGTTGCTCGGGACTCAGTCGAGGCTAGGGGTTGCTGGGGCCTCAGCAGAGGCTAGGGGTTGCTGGGGTACTCGGCAGAGGCTAGGGGTTGCTGGGGACTCAGTCGAGCCAAGGGGTTGCTGGGGACTCAGCAGAGGCTAGGAGTGGCTGGGACTCAGCAGAGCCTAGGGGTTGCTGGGGTACTCGGCGGGGCCTAGGGGTTGCTGGGACTCAGTCGAGCCTAGGGGTTGCTGGAGCCTCAGTCGAGGCTAGGGGTTGCTGGTGTCTCAGTCGAGGCTAGGGCTTGCTGGGGACTCAGCAGAGGCTAGGGGTTGCTGGGGATCAGCAGAGGCTAGGGGTTGCTGGGCTCTCAGCAGAGGCTAGGGGTTGCTGGGAACTCAGCCGAGCCTAGGGGTTGCTGGGGTCTCAGCAGAGGCTAGGAGTTGCTGGGGACTCAGCAGAGGCTAGGAGTTGCTGGGCTCTCAGCAGAGGCTAGGGGTTGCTGGAGGACTCAGCAGAGGCTAGGGGTTGCTGGGGACTCAGCAGAGGCTAGGGGTTGCTGGAGGACTCAGCAGAGGCTAGGGGTTGCTGGGGACTCAGCAGAGGCTAGGAGTTGCTGGGAACTCAGCAGAGGCTAGGAGTTGCTGGCGATACAGCAGAGGCGAGGGGTTGCTGGGGGCTCGGCAGAGGCTAGGGGTGGCTGGAGGACTCGGCAGAGACTAGGGTTTGTTGGAGGACTCGGCAGTGGCTGGGGGTTGCTGGGGGACTCGGCAGAGGCTAGGGGTTGCTGGGGGCTCAGCAGAGGCTAGGGGTTGCTGGGTCTCAGTAGAGGCTAGTGGTTGCTCGGGACTCAGTCGAGGCTAGGGGTTGCTGGGGAATCAGCAGAGGCTAGGGGTTGCTGGGGTGCTCGGCAGAGGCTAGGGGTTGCTGGGAACTCAGTCGAGCATAGGGGTTGCTGGGTACTCAGCAGAGGCTAGGAGTTGCTGGGGGGTCAGCAGAGCCTAGGGGTTGCTGGAGCCTCAGAAGAGGCAAGGGGGTTGCTGGGGACTCAGCAGAGGCTAGGGGTTGCTGGGGAGTCAGCAGAGGCTAGGGGTTGCTGGAGGACTCGGCAGAGACTAGGGGTTGCTGGGAGACTCGGCGGGGCCTAGGGGTTGCTGGGGTCTCAGTCGAGCCTAGGGGTTGCTGGAGCCTCAGTCGAGGCTAGGGGTTGCTGGGGTCTCAGTCGAGGCTAGGGGTTGCTGGGGTCTCAGCAGAGGCTAGGGGTTGCTGGGGATCAGCAGATGCTAGGGGTTGCTGGGGGACTCGGCAGAGGCTAGGGGTTGCTGAGACTCAGCCGAGCCAAGGGGTTGCTGGGGACTCAGCAGAGGCTAGGAGTTGCTGGGGACTCAGCAGAGGCTAGGAGTTGCTGGGGACTCAGCAGAGGCTAGGGGTTGCTGGGGAGTCAGCAGAGGCTAGGGGTTGCTGGAGGACTCGGCAGAGGCTAGGGGTTGCTGGGGTACTCGGCAGAGGCTAGGGGTTGCTGGGTCCTCGGCAGAGGCTAGGGTGTGTATGTAGATTCTCACCCTGCTCTCTCTGATGTACGTGCAAGGCAGAGGCCTGAAACCACAGTTTGCTCTAGTTTGCTCCAGAGGCTCTCTCTCACACACACTGAGATGTTGGGGTGCTTATAAGGGCATCAGAGGTTGCCTGCACCCCTGCAGCTGCAAAGAGAGTGACTCAGCCAAACCACGGGGTGGAGTTCTGCTACAGAACTACTCCACTCACAACACACACAACCACTGGGAGGGAGCAGGCTCACATAAACACATACAAGAACATGAACACACACACTATAGTATGAACATAAACATCTTGAATTGATACTGTAAGTTGCCGATGTAAGATTGAGTAGCAGCCCAACCCACTCAAACAGGCTGCATCGCCGCCCTGCAGATTAAAATGGAAGCAAGTTTGTGTGATCTGTCAGTGCGAAATGACAGTGGGTTTGAGTGAGTGTGTGTCTGATCTGTCAAAGTGAAATGGCTGTAAATGTGTGTGAGTGAGTGAGTGATAGTATTACTATCCTCATGGGAACTGGAAATCTCCACAAGGAGAGTAAAACAAGGAAATATATTATGGGTTAGGGGTTATTACTGTTTGAATCTCCTACCATAGCAGGAGTTCTCCTTAGGAAAATATGGCCAGCGTTACAAGCCTGTCTCTGCTTGCTAGACGTGTGTGTGTGTTAATTCAATTTGTATGGCAGTGGATGTGTCAGGGGGGGATGGTGATTGATAGACTCTAGGGGGAAGCAGTCTTTAGCCGAGGACACATTGCTTCATCACACAGGAAGTCTCTCAGATGTGCAGTACAGTAGCCCTGTGGATGGCAGGACAGTGTGGCTCAAGGGGAGGGGGTAGGCAGGTCAACACTAGGTCAGGGCCAGGGCACTGGAGGAGGCCCACACCCAGACCAAAACAACAGTTATGGGGTATCAACACAACAACAAGGAGACCAAGACTACTTGTCTAGACTGAGCCCTTCTGGTTGGAGCTGAGGCCAGCCCTAAAGGCACAACGCAATGGCTGGCCCAACTTGTGTATGAGATATTAAAATACATCTAGCATTAAAGGATGGTCAGAACCAAAGTGGATCTTGTTCTGCTCCCAAAGACACCAAGGCGATAGACAAGATGGAGGAAGGTACATTTGTATCCTCACCTCTTCTTTCCTTTCCTTACCTGTCTTCCTTTGTGTAGTATCAGTGCCTTTCTCCTGTTCTCCTCCATGCCTCCACTCCTCCCATCCTTCCCTCCTCTCCTTCTCTCCTCCCCACGTATAGTCAGGTGCCAGTGGCTCTCTCCTGTTCTCAGAGGTCCTGTGAGTGCAGCAGCCAGAGGCATCCATTCTGAATAATTGAGTCATTTGGTTCTGAGCTGTAATAGACATCTCCCTGCATAAAGTGTGACAACATCACTCGCCACCCGAGACCTGGGATATAGCACTGCCATGTCTGTGTGCGTGTGCATGTTTGTGTGCGTGCACCACAATGACTGTGTTTGTCATTGTGTCCTATATCTTGTTGTAAAGTCCTATCAGAACACTTGACTCACTAGACTCAGGGGTCTTTTCACAGTCCCCAGGTCCATAACAAATTCAAGTAAACATACAGTATTGTACAGAGCCATGAGTGCATGGAACTTCCATCTTATATAGCGCAAGTAAACAGCAAAAAACAAATAAAGCAACACCTCACAGCACAACGCCTCTCCTCCATGTGACCTACTTGTTGTGTGTATGTACTGACTTATGTATAACTGATAGAGGCACACACACTACGTGTTAATGTTTTTAAATGTATGTAAATCATAAAGTATTTTGTCTGTAATGTATTTTAGGTTATATGTCAGACCCCAGTAAGACTAGCTGTCTCCATTGCTGTCGGCTAATGGGGATCCTAATACATCAAATCAGTACAATCTCCCATAGTGACAGCTGATAGGCAGGATCCATCACCCAGTTCTTATGAAGGACAACCACGCCACTGACTGCACACGAGAAAGCTGAATAAAAACAGAAATACACAACTAACCAGGTCAGCCCTGACAGCTGATTGCTTGGAGCAGCTTCACAGTTTGTTAGGAAATAATGGCTGTTTCTTTCACAACACACTCCTTCAGAGAACTTGGTCTACTTTTGACAGTGCAACTCTTTTTATTCATGTAATTCATTATTATCGTACAGTGTGTGTCATTCATTGGATTGTACAGTGTGTGTGATAGCGTCGTTATTAAATTGTACTTTGTGTGTGATTGGGATTAGGTCAGTGTTTGTACAATAGAGTACAGTACTCTGTGTGTGACTGGGTCTCTATTATAATGTACAGTAGAGTGCTGTGTATGTGATTGGCATTAGCTCATCCAGCTGCTGAATGAGTCTGGAGCAGGACAGACAAGGACAGAGCAGGACAGACTAGGAGAGGCCAGGACAGAGCAGGACAGACTAGGAGAGACCAGGAGAGAGCAGGTCAGACTAGGACAGACCAGGAGAGAGCAGGACAGACTAGGAGAGACCAGGAGAGAGCAGGTCAGACTAGGACAGACCAGGAGAGAGCAGGACAGACTAGGAGAGACCAGGAGAGAGCAGGACAGACTAGGAGAGACCAGGAGAGAGCAGGTCAGACTAGGACAGACCAGGAGAGAGCAGGACAGACTAGGAGAGACCAGGAGAGAGCAGGACAGACTAGGAGAGACCAGGAGAGAGCAGGACAGACTAGGAGAGACCAGGAGAGAACAGGACAGACTAGGAGAGACCAGGAGAGAGCAGGTCAGACTAGGATAGACCAGGAGAGAGCAGGTCAGAGTAGGACAGACCAGGAGAGAGCAGGACAGACTAGGAGAGACCAGGAGAGAGCAGGACAGACCAGGAGAGACCAGGAGAGAGCAGGTCAGACTAGGATAGACCAGGAGAGAGCAGGTCAGACTAGGACAGACCAGGAGAGAGCAGGTCAGACTAGGACAGACCAGGAGAGAGCAGGACAGACTAGGAGAGACCAGGAGAGAGCAGATCAGACTAGGACAGACTTGGAGAGAGCAGGTCAGACTAGGACAGACCAGGAGGGAGCAGGTCAGACTAGGAGAGAGCAGGTCAGACTAGGAGAGACCAGGAGGGAGCAGGTCAGACTAGGACAGACCAGGAGAGAGCAGGACAGACTAGGACAGACTTGGAGAGAGCAGAGCAGACTAGGACAGACCTGGAGAGAGCAGATCAGACTAGGACAGACCAGGAGAGAGCAGGTCAGACTAGGACAGACTAGGAGAGAGCAGGACAGACTAGGACAGACCAGGAGAGAGCAGGACAGACCAGGAGAGAGCAGGTAAGACTAGGACAGACTAGGAGAGAGCAGGAGAGAGCAGGTCAGACTAGGAGAGGCCAGGAGAGAGCAGGTCAGACTCGGACAGACCAGGAGAGAGCAGGTCAGACTAGGACAGACCATGAGAGAGCAGGTCAGACTAGGACAGACCAGGAGAGAGCAGGTCAGACTAGGACAGACTAGGAGAGACCAGGAGAGAGCAGGTCAGACTAGGACAGAACAGGAGAGAGCAAGTCAGACTAGGACAAAACCAGGATTGAGCAGGTCAGACTAGGAGAGAGCAGGACAGACAAGGACAGACCACGAGAGAGCTGGTAAGACTAGGACAGACTAGGAGAGAGCAGGAGAGAGCAGGTCAGACTAGGAGAGGCCAGGAGAGAGCAGGTCAGACTCGGACAGACCAGGAGAGAGCAGGTCAGACTAGGACAGACCATGAGAGAGCAGGTCAGACTAGGACAGACCAGGAGAGAGCAGGTCAGACTAGGACAGACTAGGAGAGACCAGGAGAGAGCAGGTCAGACTAGGACAGAACAGGAGAGAGCAAGTCAGACTAGGACAAAACCAGGATTGAGCAGGTCAGACTAGGAGAGAGCAGGACAGACAAGGACAGACCACGAGAGAGCTGGTCAGACTAGGACAGACCTGGAAAGAGCAGGTCAGACTAGGAGAGAGCAGGTCAGACTAGGAGAGACCAGGAGAGAGCAGGTCAGACTAGGACAGACTAGGAGAGAGCAGGTCAGACTAGGAGAGACCAGGAGAGAGCAGGTCATACTAGGACAGACCAGGAGAGAGCAGGTCAGACTAGGAGAGACCAGGAGAGAGCAGGTCATACTCGGACAGACCAGGAGAGAGCAGGTCAGACTAGGACAGACCATGAGAGAGCAGGTCAGACTAGGACAGACCAGGAGAGAGTAGGTCAGACTAGGACAGACTAGGAAGACCAGGAGAGAGCAGGTCAGACTAGGACAGACCAGGAGAGAGCAAGTCAGACTAGGACAAAACCAGGAGAGAGCAGGTCAGACTAGGAGAGAGCAGGACAGACAAGGACAGACCAGGAGAGAGCTGGTCAGACTAGGACAGACCAGGGGGGAGCAGGTCAGACTAGGAGAGAGCAGGTCAGACTAGGACAGACCAGGAGAGAGCAGGTCAGACTAGGAGAGAGCAGGACAGACTAAGAGAGACCAGGAGAGAGCAGGTCAGACCAGGAGAGAGCAGGTCAGACTAGGACAGACCAGGAGAGAGCAGGTCAGACTAGGACAGGCTGGGAGAGAGCAGGTCAGAAAAGAGGAGAGCATGACAGACTAGGACAGACTTAGTGGAAGCAGGACAGACTAGGACAGACTAGGACAGACTTAGTGGAAGCAGGACAGATTAGGACAAACTCGGTCAGACTAGGGAGAGCAGGACAGACTAGGACAGAACAGGTCAGACTAGGAGAGAGCAGGTCAGACTAGGACAGACTAGGAGAGAGCAGGTCAGACTAGGACAGGCCGGGAGAGAGCAGGTCAGACTAGGATAGGCCGGGAGAGAGCAGGTCCGAAAAGAGGAGAGCAGGACAGACTAGGACAGACTTAGTGGAAGCAGGACAGACTAGGAGAGACTAGGTCAAACTCGGTCAGACTAGGAAGAGCAGGACAGACTAGGACAGACTTAGTGGAAGCAGGACAGACTAGGACAGACTAGGACTAACTCGGTCAGACTAGGAAGAGCAGGACAGACTAGGACAGACTTAGTGGAAGCAGGACAGACTAGGACAGACTAGGACTAACTCGGTCAGACTAGGGAGAGCAGGACAGACTAGGACAGAACAGGTCAGACTAGGAAAGGCTATGACAGAATATGACAGACTAGGCCAGAGGACTGAGCAGGACAGACTAGGACAGAACAGGACAGGACAGACTGTGACAGACTAGGACAGAATAAGCCAGGACAGACTGTGACAGACTAGGTCAGAATCGTCGACTAGGACAGAACAGGACAGACTAGGGTAGAACAAGGCAGACTAGGACAGGACAGACTAGGACGGGAAAGGAGAGACTATGACAGAACAGGACAGACTAGGGTAGAACAAGGCAGACTAGGACAGAACAGGACAAACTACGGTAGAACAAGGAAGACTAGGACAGGACAGACTAGGGAGGAAAAGGACAGACTATGACAAAACAGGACAGACTAGGGTAGAACAAGGCAGACTAGGACAGGACAGACTAGGGAGGAAAAGGACAGACTATGACAGAACAGGACAGACTAGGTGTGAACTGAGCAGACTAGGGGGGAAAAGGACAGACTAGGGTAGAACAGGACAGACATGACAGAACAGACTAGTGTGTGCGTGTGTGAATGAGAAGCTTTGAGTAAGAGGTTAAATATGGGTCACGTCAGGTTAAAAAAAGCATCAGGTTAAAGAGTGTGTAAGATTGGTAGATGGCATTGCAGTGTGTGTTTAGCTGTGTGTGAAAAACCGAGTTGAAGGTAGGTACATGTAGTTGGATGGTTGAAGTAGACTGAGACATGAGATGAGGCACTGTGACGTGTGATTCTATAACGTATAGGACAGAGGAAGCTCTGTGGTAGCAGCATCATACATTCTCCCTGACCCTCTCCTGGGTCATCTCCATGCGTCTCTGAGGGGTTAAGACTTTTTATTAGACACTAAGCAGTCATTAATCTGCTCACAGCCGACCCAACGTTAACTATCTGGGAATATCAGAACACGTGTGGAGAGGAGATAAATCTCCATAAATCTCTCTGAATCTCTCTGAAACTCCCTGAATCTCCCTGAATCTCTTTGAATCTCCCTGAATATCTCTGAATCTCTCTGAATCTCCCGGAATCTCTCTGAATCTCCCTGAATCTCCCAGAATCTCCCTGAATCTCCCTGAATCTCTTTGAATCTCCCTGAATCTCTCTGAATCTCCTGTAATCTCTCTGAATCTTCCTGAATCTCTCTGAATCTCTCTGAATCCCTCTGAATCTATCCAAATCTCTCTGAATTTCTCTGAATCTCCCTGAATCTCTCTGAATCTCCCTGAATCTCGCTGAATCTCCCTGAATCTCCCTGAATCTCTCTGAATCTCCCTTAATCTCTCTGAATCTCCCTGAATATCTCTGGATCTCTCTGAATCTCACAGAATCTGAATCTCTCTGAATCTCCCAGAATCTTTCGGGAATCTCTTGGAATCCCTCTGAATCTATCCGAATCTCTCCGAATCTCTCTGAATTTCCCTGAATCTCTCAGAATCTTTCTGAATCTCTCTGAATCCCTCTGAATCTATCCGAATCTCTTCCGAATCTCACTGAATCTCCCTGAATCTCACTGAATCTCTCTGCATCTCCCTGAATCTCTCTGAATATCTCTGAATCTCTCTGAAATCCTGTTTAGATGTTTCAGTACATTGCGGCAAGAGGATGGCAAATAGCTGAGCTGAGCCTCTCTCTGTCTCCCCAGTGCTGAGGGATTGGGAGGGCTCTCCAAATCTGCACTGGAATGAATTATGCATTTAAACCAAAGGCAGAAATAACGAGAGAGAGAGAGAGAGAGAGAGCGAGAGACAGAGAGAGATGGGGAGGAATATCTGTGTCTGTCAGGCTCTCTGAAAGGCAGGTGGGTGGCTGATACTTCAGACGAAAGAACAGAGAGATGTCTCCTGTTCAGCAGAGTAGCAGACTAGTGAGTTAGGAGGGTTTCTGAAGTCAGTCTCCTCAGCTTGGGATAAGGAGGTTTCAGAAGATCCAGCAGTTATACTGAGTGCTCTGAAAGAGATACACATGCATGTGCACATGTGCCACATACCCCTTTGAGTTGACCAGAAGTGTGGCACTTTATACTAAAATGAATGATTACTATTACTATGCTATTCATACTAAGCTGCGGTATGAAAAGGATAAACCTACTTCAAAGGTGGAAAACATTCTCTCACAGACAGTTTGTGAAGGGACCAATGATGTAACACAATGTGACTGACAGCTACACAAAAGGTTGAAAACTGTCGCAGAGGCTCTCTCCCCAACATGGGTTGGAAATGTACTGTTGCTGCTTGTTTTGATACCACATTTATATTAAAGCATTGGGATTTCTATCTAGTTTAATGAACCACTAGCTACACTTTTCTGTTTCTGGTTCAATTCCCAAACTGCTCTGTCTGTTGTTAAAAGTAAACTGCATGGGCGAGCAGAAAACTTCCTTTACCCGCAGATCATTAAAATAATGAGGAACTATCGGACTGAAATAAGCAGAGAGAGGGAGAGAAAGATGGAGAGAGAGAGAAAGAGATGGAGTGAGTGCGCATACGAGAGAAAAAGCACGCAAGAGAGAGAGAGATCCCCAATCCCATGAGGCTAGCTAAATCTAAAAATCCTTGTTTTCTCCTCTGACTCAGATTGGTTAATTAAGCTGAAGCTATAAGAAGGGGCTTGCCTTCCCTCGCCTTGCGTGAGTCTGTGGGATCTGCACAGTTAAGTATTTCAGCCTTACTCAGCCTCTCATTGGCATTGGACCATCCACACTACAGTGGAAAATTGAGATAAACTGTCCAGTGAATCAATCAACTGTCATATTGTGAAAGGCGATATCATGTTAGCAGTGGTATATTTGATTTAATCTTAAACCTCTTCTTTGTCTCAGCCTGGTCACAGATCAGCTTGGACTTTTAGCCAAATCTATTCCTTTCACTTCCATCGCCAATTGCGTAGGAGGTGGATAAAACACAAACAGATCTTCTACCAGGCTATGATTCAACAAAAAGGAAAAAAATAATGTCATTTAGCAGATGCTTTTATCCAAACTAGTAGTAGTTACTTATCTAAATATCCCCTGGTACTACATTACATTTACATAGTAGGTAACTAGGATAAACACATTCATTTGCAAGTTGAGTTTAAGCTACATACCTATGTTAAAGGTCCAATGTAACCGTTTTTATGTCAATATCAAATCATTTCTGGGTAACAACCCTACCCTATTTTTTATTTTATTAAAACCAAAAATAGTTTCTTTGAAAATAGCCATTTCTCAAGCAATAATTTTGCTAGGACTGTCTGGGTGTGGTCTTAGTGGGGAAGGGAAAATGGAAAACGAACTGTTATTGGCAGAGAGGTTTGTAACTCTCTTTGTTATTGGTCTATTACATAATTTACCGCCTGGTGATGTCACCATGCAGGCCAAAAATCCAGCCCACCAAAACAGGCTGAAATTTCAGGCTGACTTTTCAAACAGCTATTTCTCTAAAAGGGCATTATCATAATTTTCACAGTATTACAGTATTATTCCAAATTCATAGTGTGGAAATATATATACAGTGCATTCAGAAAGTATTCAGACTCCTTGAATCTTTTCACATTTTGTTACGTTATTGTATTTTTGTATTTTTTCCTCAGTCTACACACAATACCCCATAATGACAAAGCAAAAACAGGTTTTTAGAAAAAATAAAAAACCCGGAAATATCACAAATACGTAATTATTCAGATCCTTTACTCAGTACTTTGTTGAAGCACCTTTGGCAGCAATTACATCCTTGAGTCTTCTTGGGTATGATGCTGCAAGCTTGGCTAACCTGTATTTGAGGAGTTTCACCCATTCTTCTTTGCAGATCCTCTCAAGTTCTGTCACGTTGGATGGGGAGCATTGCTGCACAACTATTTTCAGGTCTCTCCTGAGATGTTCGATCGGGTTCAAGTCTGGGTTCTGGCTGCACCACTCAAGGAAATTCAGAGACTTGTCCTGAAGCCACTCCTGCATTGTCTTGGCTGTGTGCTTAGGGTCGTTGTCCTGTTGTAAAGCGAACCTTCGCCCCAGTCTGAGGTCACGAGTGCTCTGGAGCACCTTTTCATCAAGGATCTCTTTGTACTTTGCTCCGTTCATCTTTCCCTCGATCCTGACTAGTCTTCCAGTCAGTCCCTGCAGCTGAAAAACATCCCCACAGCATGATGCTGCCACCACCATGCTTCACCATATGGATAGTGCCAGGTTTCCTCCAAACGTGACACTTGGCATTAAGGCCAAAGAGTTCTATCTTGGTTTCACCAGACCAGAGAATCTTGTTTCTCATGGTCTGAGAGTCCTTAGGTGCCTTTTGGCAAACTACAAGCAGGCTGTCATGTGCCTTTTACTGAGGAATGGCTTCCGTCTGGCCACTCTACCATAAAGGCCTGATTGGTGGAGTGCTGCGGAGATGGTTGTCCTTTTGAAAGGTTCTCCCATCTCCACAGAGGAACTCTGGAGCTCTGTCAAAGTGACCATCGGGTTCTTGGTCACCTCCCTAATCAAGGCCCTTCTCTACTGATTGCTCAGTTTGGCTGGGCAGCCAGCTCTAGGAAGTGTCTTGGTGGTTCCAAACTTCTTCCATTTATGAATGATGGAGGCCACTGTGTTCTTGGGGACCTTCAATGCTGCAGACATTAGAGGTTGACCGATTAATTGGAATGGCCGATTAATTAGGGCCGATTTCAAGGTTTCATAACAATCGTAATCGGCGTTTTTGAACACCGATTATGGCCGATAACATTGCACTCCACGAAGAAACTGCGTGGCAGGCTGACTACCTGTTATACGAGTGCAGCAAGGAGCCAAGGTAAGTTGCTAGCTAGCATTAAACGTATCTTATAATAAACAATCAATCAAGCCTATCAACTCCCGAGATTAGGCTGGCAATACTAAAGTACCTATTAGAACATCCAATAGTCAAAGGTATATGAAATACATATGGTATAGAGAGAAATAGTCCTATTATTCCTATAATAACTACAACCTAAAACTTCTTACCTGGGAATATTGAAGACTCATGTTAAAAGGAACCACCAGCTTTCATATGTTCTCATGTTCTGAGCAAGGAACTTAAACGTTAGCTTTTTTACATGGCAAATATTGCACTTTTACTTTCTTCTCCAACACTTCTCCAACACTGTTTTTGCATTATTTAAACCAAATTTAACGTGTTTCATTATTTATTTGAGACTAAATCGATTTTATTGATGTATTATATTAAGTTAAAATAAAAATGTTCATTCAGTATTGTTGTAATTGTCATTATTACAAATATATACTGCTCAAAAAAATAAAGGGAACACTAAAATAACACATCCTAGATCTGAATGAATGAAATAATCTTATTAAATACTTTTTTCTTTACATAGTTGAATGTGCTGACAACAAAATCACACAAAAATAATCAATGGAAATCCAATATATCAACCCATGGAGGTCTGGATTTGGAGTCACACTCAAAATTAAAGTGGAAAACCACACTACAGGCTGATCCAACTTTGATGTAATGTCCTTAAAACAAGTAAAAATGAGGCTCAGTAGTGTGTGTGGCCTCCACGTGCCTGTATGACCTCCCTACAACGCCTGGGCATGCTCCTGATGAGGTGGCGGATGGTCTCCTGAGGGATCTCCTCCCAGACCTGGACTAAAGCATCCGCCAACTCCTGGACAGTCTGTGGTGCAACGTGGCGTTGGTGGATGGAGCGAGACATGATGTCCCAGATGTGCTCAATTGGATTCAGGTCTGGGGAACGGGCGGGCCAGTCCATAGCATCAATGCCTTCCTCTTGCAGGAACTGCTAACACACTCCAGCCACATGAGGTCTAGCATTGTCTTGCATTAGGAGGAACCCAGGGCCAACTGCACCAACATATGGTCTCACAAGGGGTCTGAGGATCTCATCTCGGTACCTAATGGCAGTCAGGCTACCTCTGGCGAGCACATGGAGGGCTGTGCGGCCCCCCAAAGAAATGCCACCCCACACCATGACTGACCCACCGCCAAACCGGTCATGCTGGATGATGTTGCAGGCAGCAGAACGTTCTCCACGGCGTCTCCAGACTCTGTCACGTCTGTCACATGCTCAGTGTGAACCTGCTTTCATCTGTGAAGAGCACAGGGCGCCAGTGGCGAATTTGCCAATCTTGGTGTTCTCTAGCAAATGCCAAACGTCCTGCATGGTGTTGGGCTGTAAGCACAACCCCCACCTGTGGACGTCGGGCCCTCATTCCACCCTTATGGAGTCTGTTTCTGACCGTTTGAGCAGACACATGCACATTTGTGGCCTGCTGGAGGTCATTTTGCAGGGCTCTGGCGGTGCTCCTCCTTGCACAAAGACGGAGGTAGCGGTCCTGCTGCTGGGTTGTTGCCCTCCTACGGCCTCCTCCACGTCTCCTGATGTAATGGCCTGTCTCCTGGTAGCGCCTCCATGCTCTGGACACTACGCTGACATACACAGCAAACCTTCTTGCCACAGCTCGCATTGATGTGCCATCCTGGATGAGCTGCACTACCTGAGCCACTTGTGTGGGTTGTAGACTCCGTCTCATGCTACCACTAGAGTGAAAGCACCGCCAGCATTCAAAGTGACCAAAACATCAGCCAGGAAGCATAGGAACTGAGAAGTGGTCTGTGGTTACCACCTGCAGAACCACTCCTTTATTGGGGGTGTCTTGCTAATTGCCTATAATTTCCACCTGTTGTCTATTCCATTTGCACAACAGCATGTGAGATTTATTGTCAATCAGTGTTGCTTCCTAAGTGGACAGTTTGATTTCACAGAAGTGTGATTGACTTGGAGTTACATTGTGTTGTTTAAGTGTTCCCTTTATTTTTTTGAGCAGTATATATATAAAAATCGTCCGATTAAACGGCATCTGCTTATTTGGTCCTCCAATAATCGGTATCGGCGTTGAAAAATCATATTCGGTCGACCTCTAGCAGACATGTTTTGGTATCCTTCCCCAGATCTGTGCCTTGACACATTCCTGTCTCTGAGCTCTAGGGACAATTCCTTTGACCTCATGGCTCGTTTTTTTCTCTGACATGCACTGTCAACTGTTGGACCTTATATAGACAGGTGTGTTCCTTTCCAAATCATGTCCAATCAATTGAATTGACCAATGACAGGTACAACCACCACAGCAACTCTATCCACATCATACAAGTGCATTTATCGTCCCCTAAATCACCTGCTTAATGGTTGTAAATAATGAGTGAGACAGTGTCACATACTGTAGTGTAAACATGTACAGAATATTACAGTGTTATTAGATGGTATTAGGACGTGTGTGTGTGTGTGTGTGTGTGTGTGTGTGTGTGTGTGTGTGTGTGTGTGTGTGTGTGTGTGTGTGTGTGTTGTGTGTGTGTGTGTGTGTGTGTGTGTGTTTATACTGTGGCTTAGAGATTGATGTGGCATCCGTCAGCTGAAATGTCACGGGTTAAGCCACCCACATATTCAGATATATGGTGGTGAGGTTTTAATGAAATGAGGATGAATCATTCAAGAAAGACCAAAAGTGTCTGTCTCTCTCTCTCTCTCTCTCTCTCTCTCTCTCTCACCGTCTCCCTATTGCTCTAGTCTACTGTATCCCTCCCTCCCTCCCTCTCTCCCTCTCTCTCTCTCCCTCTCTCTCTCTCTCTCTCTTTCTCTCTCTCTCTCTCTCTCTCTCTTTCTCTCTCTCTCTCACCGTCTCCCTATTGCTCTAGTCTACTGTATCGCTCCCCCTCCCTCCCTCTCTCTCTCTCTCTCTCTCTCTCTCTCTCTCTCTCTCTCTCTCTCTCTCTCTCTCTCTCTCACCGTCTCCCTTTTGCTCTAGTCTACTGTATCGCTCTCCCTCCCTCCCTCCCTCCCTCCCTCCCTCCCTCCCTCCCTCCCTCCCTCCCTCCCTCCCTCCCTCCCTCCCTCCCTCCCTCCCTCCCTCCCTCCCTCCCCCCCCCTCTCTCTCTCTCTCTCTCTCTCTCTCTCTCTCTCTCTTTCTCTCTCTCTCTCACCGTCTCCCTATTGCTCTAGTCTACTGTATCGCTCCCCCTCCCTCCCTCCCTCTCTCTCTCTCTCTCACCCTCTCCCTATTGCTCTAGTCTACTGTATCGCTCCCCCTCCCTCTCTCTTTCTCTCTCTCCCACCCTCTCTCTCTCTCTCCCTCTATCTCTCTCCCTCTCTCTCTACCCCTCTCTCTCCCTCCCTTTCCTCTTCCTTGGTCTCTCTGTGTTTGATGTATGTTGGTGTCCCGCAGGGCCAGAGATTGCTGAGGACATAATGTGATTTCTCCTCTGCTGTAATTTGTAATGTGCTGCTGGGGGCCTCTGATGAACTCAGCTCACTGTGTTGTTATGTTTCCAGGCTTCTATATGTTCTCCCCTCCCCCTCCTCTTTCCCTCTCCTCTTTCCCTCTCCCTCTTTCTCTCCCCCCTCTCTCGTTCTCCCCCATCTCTCCCTCCCCTGTCTTCTGCTGATCTGTCATAGATTTTGTGCGAGTCACTGACCAATCTCCAAATACTGTGATGACAGATTGATTTAGAGGTCAGGCATTTAAGTATGAACCAGGGTGCAGTTCTCCTTTCACTCTGAGGGACTGAACACACACACACACGCATGCACGCACGCACGCACGCACGCAGGCAGACAGACAGACAGACAGACAGACAGACAGACAGACAGACAGACAGACAGACAGACAGACAGACAGACAGACAGACAGACAGACAGACAGACAGACAGACAGACAGACAGACAGACAGACAGACAGACAGACAGACAGACAGACAGACAGACAGACAGACAGACAGACACTGATGTTCTGCTACAATAATCACTTAGTGTGATGTGTGTTGATGTGATGACAGAGTGAGAGAGGACAAGGTAGCCTATACATCTCCAATTAGGGAAATTGTGTTGGAGGGCGTTTGGCCCCTTAATCCCAAAGGGAGAGGAGAGGGAAAAGAGGCTTTGGGGAGTTTGCAGAAAACATTAAAGGATAACAACAGGCGGTAGCACCAGGGGCAGCGCAGTGGCACAGGGAAAGTGGCTGCTTCAGAGGCTGTGTGGCTGGGCTGTGGGAGACAGCAGGGTGGGGTGGTGGAGATGGGCCTGAATCACAGAGCCTAACAGAAACATTGATAATCCTGCTCTATAAAAGAACAAGAATGCTGACCCCAAATCCGTAAACACGGATAGATATCATCCTAACCAATTTGCCCTCCAAATACACCTCTGCTGTCTTCAACCAAGATCTCAGCGATCACAGCCTCATTGCCTGCATCCGTAATGGGTCTGTGGTAAAACGACCACCCCTCATCACTGTCAAACGCTCCCATAAACACCTTTCTAATAGAAGGATATTGACCTCATCCCGTCAGTAGAGGATGCCTGGTTGTTCTTTAAAAGTGCTTTCCTCACAATCTTAAATAAGCATGCCCCTTTCAAAACATTTTGAACCAGGAACAGATATAGCCCTTGGTTCACTCCAGACCTGACTGCTCTTGACCAGCACAAAAGCATCGAATAGCCCCCATGATATGCAACTTTTCAGGGATGTTAGGAACCAATATACACAGGCAGTTAGGAAAGCTAAGGCTAGCTTTTTCAAACAGAAATGTGCATCCTGTAGCACACACTCCCAAAAACTTCTGGGACACTGTAAAGTCCATGGAGAATAAGAGCACCTCCTCCCAGCTGCCCACTGAACTAAGGCTAGGAAACACTGTCACCACCGATAAATCCACTATAATTGAGAATTTCAATAAGCATTTTTCTACTGCTGGCCATGCTTTCCAACTGGCTACCCCTACCCCAGTCAACAGCCCTGCAACCCCCACATCAACTCGCCCAAGCCTCCCCCATTTCTCCTTCACACAAATCCAGATAGCTGATGTTCTAAAAGAGCTGCAAAATCTGGACCCCTACAAATCAGCCGGGCTAGACAATCTGGACCCTCTTTCTAAAGTTATCTACCAAAATTGTTGCAACCCCTATTACCAGCCTGTTCAACCTCTCTTTCGTATCGTCTGAGATTCCCAAAGATTGTAAAGCTGCCGCGGTCATCCCCCTCTTCAAAGGGGGTGACACTCTAGACCCAAACTGCTACAGACCTATATCTATCCTACCCTACCTTTCTAAGGTCTTCGAAAGCCAAGTTAACAAACAGATCACCGACCATTTCGAATCCCACCGTACCTTCTCCGCTATGCAATCTGGTTTCAGAGCTGGTCATGGGTGCACCTCAGCCACGCTCAAGGTCCTAAACGGCATCGTAACCGCCATCGATAAGAGACAATACTGTGCAGCCGTATTCATCGACCTGGCCAAGGCTTTCAACTCTGTCAATCACCACATTCTTATCGGCAGACTCAACAGCCTAGGTTTCTCAAATGACTGCCTCGCCTGGTTCACCAACTACTTCTCTGATAGAGTTCAGTGTGTCAAATCGGAGGGCCTGTTGTCCGGACCTCTGGCAGTCTCTATGGGGCTGCCACAGGGTTCAATTCTCGGGCCGACTCTCTTCTCTGTATACATTAATGATGTCGCTCTTGCTGCTGGTACTCTGGACGGTTCTGACTTAGAATATGTGGACAACTACAAATACCTAGGTGTCTGGTTAGACTGTAAACTCTCCTTCCAGACTCACTTTAAGCATCTCCAATCCAAAATTAAATCTAGAATCGGCTTCCTATTTCGCAACAAAGCATCCTTCACTCATGCTGCCAAACATACCCTCATAAAACTGACCATCCCACCGATCCTCGACTTCGGCAGTGTCATTTATAAAATAGCCTCCAACACTCTACTCAACAAATTGGATGCAGTCTATCACAGTGCCATCCGTTTTGTCACCAAAGCCCCATATACTACCCACCACTGCGACCTATATGCTCTCGTTGGCTGGCCCTCGCTTCATACTCGTCGCCAAACCCACTGGCTCCAGGTCATTTATGTCTTTGCTCGGTAAAGCCCCACCTTATCTCAGCTCACTGGTCACCATAGCAACATCCACCCATAGCACGCGCTCCAGCAGGTATATTTCACTGGTCATCCCCAAAGCCAACACTTCCTTTGGCCGCCTTCCATCCAGTTCTCTGCTGCCAATGATTGGAACGAACTGCAAAAATCACTGAAGCTGGAGACTCATATCTCCCTCACTAGCTTTAAGCACCAGCTGTCAGAGCAGCTCACAGATCACTGCACCTGTACATAGCCCATCTGTAAATAGCCCATCCAACTACCTCATCCCCATATTGTATATATATTTTTTACTTGCTCCTTTGCACCCCAGTATCTCTACTTGCACATTCATCTTCTGCACATCTATCACTCCAGTGTTTAATTGCTATATTGTAATTACTTCGCCACCATGGCCTATTTGTTGTCTTACCTCCCTTATCTTACCTCATTTGCACACAATGCATATAGACTTTTTTCTACTGTATTATTGACTGTATGTTTGTTTATTCCATGTGTAACTCTGTGTTGTTGGATGTGTCGAACTGCTTTGCTTTATCTTGGCCAGGTCGCAGTTGTAAATGAGAACTTGTTCTCAACTGGCCTACCGGGTTAAATAAAGGTGAAATAAAAAATAAAATAAAAAACTAGAATGCTGATGATGTTAAAGGGTTTTCCAGTTACTCACAGGGATCACAAGTTAACATTCAGATCTTTATGTCTCACAGTTAATTCCCATTGACCTAAACTAATACAGCTTCACTTTCAAGGTCCGGGCAAAAGTGACTGACAGAATTGTTTTGAATGGAGAAGATTGTCAGTGAAGTGAATACTACACCGCTGGAATTTACACCTGTCACTCCTTGTCAACTCTCCCCTGCCTCCTGCTGTTTCATAGTGGTCATTGACAGGCAACACCACAGGTACATTTTAGATCATCACAGAATAACACCTGCAAATATGAAGCCATTTTCTGATCAACACTGATGTAGGAAACTCATCAGTCCCTGTTCTTTCCTACATGAACTATATAGGGAGCTATAAGAACGTTCAACAGGGTTCATAGGAAATGCATCATGCATCATCTGGCCTCCTCAGCAGCGTAGCGGTCTAAGGCACTGCATCTCAGTGCAAGAGATGTCACTACAGTCCCTGGTTTGAATCCAGACGGTATCATAACTGGCTGTGATTGGGAGTCCCAAAGGGTGGTGTACAATTGGCTCAGCGTCGTCTGGGTTTGGCCGGGGTAGGCCCTCATTGTAAATAAGAATTTGTTCTTAACTGACTTGCCTTGTTAAATAAAGGTTTAAAAGAATCATAAGCTCTTCATGTCATCCTGAGTTGTGTTGTGTTCTAGCTCTGATCTTGTTTGTCAGAGGAAGCTCGTAGAGGAAGCTCGTAGAGGAAGCCCTGACTTGTAGCTGTGGTTGTTCTGTTACACTGCTGCTGAATGCAGCTCTCTCACATCTTGGCTCTCTGCTTTTGCATTTCTGCTGTTCTGAGTTTCCGGAGAAACACTTCCTCTCAAGGTGTTCTCAGCTCTAGGTCTGAGTCATAGTCTTCATCATTATCTTCATCACCATCATCATCCGCAGAAGCATCATTTTCATCATCTTCGCAACTGTCCTCCACCTCCTCCTAATTATAATCATTGTTAAAACCAAATATAAATCAAATGTTCAAACATTTACTGAAATGAAAGCCGGATTACAGTACAGTATAGTACAGGATGCCCAGTAACCTACAGTATATCCACATGTCCTGTAACATGTGAAATCCACCAGAACACAGAACGGTTTCCTTCTCTATCTGACTGATGACAGAACAATCCTTCAGCAAGATCAGAGGGAACATACATAGTGTGTGTGTGTGTTTAGTATGTGGATAACATAGTGAGATGTTGTGTGTATTTAGTATGTGGATAACATAGTGAGATGTTGTGTGTGGTAGGGTTAGGCGGTCATACCGTTTCTGTACCATACCTGGGT